>NC_090323.1:71665253-71929512 GCF_040869045.1 Eurosta solidaginis | reverse complement strand
TTTCGAATAATCTTAGCAAATCAACTTTTCGAAAAGTGGAATTCGATTAATAAACAAAAAGTCGAATAATCGAATATCCCATTAATTGAATTTTTCGATTATTTTTAAGATTCCTACAAACCAGACAAAAAAGATACACATTTTGAAAAGATTTTAACAAAAAATAATACTCGTTACTTCTTACGATGATTTTCATATACTTTGGTGTTAACGTTAATTTTACGTTCTTAACGTTAATAAACGAAACAAAGTCATTTGGATATTCGATTATTCGACTTTATGTTTATTAATCGAATTCCACTTTTCGAATAGTTGATTTGTTAAGATTATTCGAAAAATAGCAACATCAAAATCAAACTTTGATTTTGTATGAAGTGTTAATTGAAAAAAAATTACGCATTTACCACGCATCTACCACATATCGCACCTTACATCAGAACGAAGCTATTTAAATACAAGTAAGGAAGGCTAAGTTCGGGTGTAACCGAACATTACATACTCAGTTGAGAGCTATGGAGACAAAATAAGGGAAAATCACCATGTAGGAAAATGAACCAAGGGTAACCCTGGAATGTGTTGTTTGTACGATATGGGTATCAAATGAAAGGTGTTAATGAATATTTTAAAAGGGCGTGGGCCTTAGTTCTCTAGGTGGACGCCTTTTCGAGACATCGCCATAAAGGTGGACCAGGGGTGACTCTAGAATTTGTTTGTACGATATGGGTATGAAAAGAAAGGTCTTAATGAGTTTTTAAAAGGGCGTTGGCCTCAGTTCTATAGGTGGACGCCTTTTCGAGATATCGCCATAAAGGTGGACTAGGGGTGACTATAGAATTTGTTTGTATGACATGGGTATCAAATGAAAGGTGTTAATGAGTATTTTAAAAGGGAGTGGGCCTTAGCTCTATAGCTGGACGCATTTTAGAGATATCGCCATAAAGGTGGACCAGGGGTCACATTAGAATTTGTTTGTACGATATGGGTATCAAATGAAAGGAGTTAATGAGTATTTTAAAAGGGAGTGGGCCTTAGCTCTATAGGTGGACGCCTTTTCGGGATATCGTTATAAAGGTGGACCAGGGGTGACTCTAGAATTTGTTTGTACGATATGGGAATCAAATGAAAGGTGCTAATGAGTATTTTAAAAGGGTGTGGGCCTTAGTTCTATAGGTGGACGCATTTTCGAGATATCGCCATAAAGGTGGATCAGGGGTGAGTCTAGAATTTGTTTGTATGACATGGGTATCAAATGAAAGGTGTTAATGAGTATTTTAAAAGGGAGTGGGCCTTAGCTCTATAGGTGGACGCATTTTCGAGATATCGCCATAAAGGTGGACCAGGGGTGACTCTAGAATTTGTTTGTACGATATGGGTATCAAATGAAAGGTGTTAATGAGTATTTTAAAAGGGAGTGGGCCTTAATTCTATAGGCGGACGGCTTTTCGAGATATCGCCATAAAGGTGGACCAGGGGTGACTCTGGAATTTGTTTGTACGATATGGGTATCAAATGAAAGGTGCTAATGAGTATTTTAAAAGGCATTGGGCCTTAGTTCTATAGGTGGACGCCTTTTCGAGATATCGCCATAAAGGTGGACCAGGGGTAACTCTAGAATTTGTTTGTACGATATGGGTATCAAATGAAAGGTGTTAATGAGTATTTTAAAAAGGAATGGACCTTAATTCTATAGGCGGACGGCTTTTCGAGACATCGCCATAAAGGTGGACCAGGGGTGACTCTAGAATTTGTATGTACGATATGGGTATCAAATGAAAGGTGCTAATGAGTATTTTAAAAGGGAGTGGGCCTTAGTTCTATCGGTGGACGCATTTTCGAGATATCGCCATAAAGGTGGACCAGGGGTGACTCTAGAATTTGCTTGTATGACATGGGCATCAAATGAAAGGTGTTAATGAGTATTTTAAAAGGGAGTAAGCCTTAGCTCTATAGGTGGACGCCTTTTCGGGATATCGTTATAAAGGTGGACCAGGGGTCACTCTAGAATGCGATTGTACAATATGGGTGTTAAACGAAAGTTGTTAATGAATGTTTTAAAAGGGAGTGGGCCGTAGTTCTATGGGTGGACGCCTTTTCGAGATATTGCCATAAAGGTGGACCAGGGGTGATTCTAGAATTTGTTTGTACGATATGGGTATCAAATGAAAGGTGTTAATGAATATTTTAAAACGGAGTGGGCCTTAGTTCTATGGGTGGACGCCTTTTCGAGATATCGCCATAAAGGTGGACCAGAGGTGACTCTAGAATTTGTTGGTACGATATGGGTATCAAATAAAAGGTGGTTATGAGTATTTTAAAAGGGAGTGGGCCTTAGCTTTATAGGTGGACGCCCTTTCGAGATATCGCCATAAAGGTGGACCAGGGATGACTCTAGAATGCGTTTATACGATATGGGTATCAAATGAATGGTGTATGAGTATTTTAAAAGGGAGTGGGCCTTAGTTCTATGGGTGGACGGCTTTTCGAAATATCGACATAAAAGTGGACCAGCGGTGACTCTAGAATTTGTTTGTACGATATGGGTATCAAATGAAAGGTGTTAATGAGTATTTTAAAAGGGAGTGGGCCTTAGTTCTATAGGTGGACGCTTTTCGAGATATCGTTATAAAGGTGGACCAGGGTTGACCCTAGAATGCGTTTGTACATTATGAGTATCAACCGAAAGGTGATAATGAGTATTTTAAAAGGGAGTGGACCTTAGTTCTATATTTCGAAATATCGCCACAAAGGGGGACCAGGGGTGACTCTATAATGTATTTGTACAATATGGATGTCAAATTATAAAAAATAAGAGTTTTAAAAGGGAGTTGTGGTAGTTGTATATGTGAAGGCGTTTTCGAGATTTCGACCAAAATGTGGACCAGGGTGACCCAGAACATAATCTGTCGGGTACCGCTAATTTATTTATATATGTAATACCACGAAAAGTATTCCTGCCATGCATCTAAGGGATTTCGATTTCGCCCTGCAGAACTTTTTCATTTTCTTCTACTTAATATGGTAGGTGTCACCCATTTTACAAAGTTTTTTTCTAAAGTTATATTTTGCGTCAATAAACCAATGCAATTACCATGTTTCATCCCTTTTTTCGTATTTGGTGTAGTATTATGGCATTTGTTTCATTTTTCGTATTTTCCGAAATCGAAAAAGTGGGCGTGGTCATAGTCGGATTTCGGCCATTTTCTTTAAATTTTTTTTTTTAAAGTGGGCGTGGTCGTTCTCCGATTTTGCTAATTTTTATTAAGCATACATATAGTAATACAAGTAACGTTCCTGCCAAATTTCATCATGATATCTTCAACGACTGCCAAATTACAGCTTGCAAAACTTCTAAATTACCTTCTTTTAAAAGTGGGCGGTGCCACGCCCGTTGTCCAAAATTTTACTTAGTTTCTATTCTGCGTCATAAGTACAGCCCACTTACCAAATTTCATCGCTTTATCCGCCTTTGGTAATGAATTATCGCACTTTTTCGATTTTTCGTAATTTTCGATATCGAAAAAGTGGGCGTGGTTATAGTACGATATCGTTCATTTTAAATAGCGATCTGAGATGAGTGCCCAGGAACCTACGTACCAAATTTCGTCAAGATACCTCAAAATTTACTCAAGTTATCGTGTTAACGGGCGGACGGACGGACGGACATGGCTCAATCAAATTTTTTTTCGATACTGATGATTTTGATATATGGAAGTCTATATCTATCTCGATTCCTTTATACCTGTACATCCAACCGTTATCCAATCAAAGTTAATATACTCTGTGAGCTCTGCTCAACTGAGTATAAAAAACTGAAATTTTGAAATTATGAGTACCAACAAAATTCTTAATCTAATGAGGAAGGAAATAAAAATAAATAAATGTAAGGCGCGATAACCTCCGAAGAGATCTAAGGCCGAGCTTCTCTTCCAATTTGCGTCGTGCTCCTCTTGATTTTTCCCTACAAATTGGCCGGACGGGACCTACATGTTTTATGCCGATTCCGAACGGCATCTGCAAGGCAGATGAGTTTTCACTGAGAGCTTTTCATGGCAGAAATACAATCGGAGCGCTTGCCAGACACTGCCGAGGGGCGACCCCGCTTAGAAAAATTTTCTTCTAATTGAAAAAATCTTATTTCTAAAATTTTGATGTTGCTTTGCCCGGGAGTTGAACCCAGGGCATACGGTGTGATGGGCGGAGAGATGAGTTTTCACTGAGAGCTTTTCATGGCAGAAATACAATCGGAGCGCTTGCCAGACACTGCCGAGGGGCGACCCCGCTTAGAAAAATTTTCTTCTAATTGAAAAAATCTTATTTCTAAAATTTTGATGTTGCTTTGCCCGGGAGTTGAACCCAGGGCATACGGTGTGATAGGCGGAGCACGCTACCATCACACCACGGTGGCCGGAAAGGCCGGTGAGGAAGGAAATGCTTTGAAAAAAATAAAAAAATGCATGGGTGCATTGGGGGTGGCAGACAATTTATAGCGTTTTCTGAACATTGCGATTTTTTTGGTATGTCAGAAGCCAACTCGAAGCAACCAATGTCCCTTACCAAGAAGCAGACAATACACAATTTATTACTTGTCAAAACTAAGCAGCGGATATTCGATTAACCAAAAACGAACAATTATTCAACTAATCGACGATGTACGATTATTAAATTTTAGCTAATCGAATTTTTAAAATCGAATTTTAAGACATTCGAATAATAGATTTATTAATTATTACACGCTCTACTGGTTTGTAGAATTTTAATGAACGTATTTATCTGCATAAATTGCTTAAAACTACACTTTTTGTTCTAGAACGGAACATAAATTGCCAAAAAACAGCTTATAATATGATTTTTTTTTTACTTTAGGGACAGATTTCACACGACACGCGCTATGCTTCGCAGTCTCTCAAATCATATTCACCATTATACTTGTAATGTGAAAAAATTTCTCGAAAAAACCCGTTTTTTTAGGTAGCCACTACCAACTTGATGGATATCCTACTCAAGTTAACGAAAAAACGGGAGTGTCTACCGAGAAAAAAGTTTATGTTATCATTGCTCATCCATTCATCGGTCATAACTTTCAATTTAAAGAAATGTATAGTAATGAAATTCAAGGCACTAGTTCTTCTGACCACGATTAATACTCCTGCACAAATTAATTTTACTTCAAGATTTTACATAATTCTGTGATAGTTAATACTTCAAGGGATATTTCTGTCATTTATAAAGCTACACTGATATATGAACAATTTCGTAAGGTTGACTTAAAAACAGTATTTAACTATCTTCAAAAAAAAAAACAAGTAAGGAAGGTTAAGTTCAGGTGTAACCGAACATTACATACTCAGATGAGAGCTATGGAGACAAAATAAGGGAAAATCACCATGTAGTAAATTGAACCTAGGGTAACCCTGGAATGTGTTTGCATGAAATGTGTATTAAATGAAAGGTATTAAAGAGTATTTTAAGAGAGAGTGGGCCATAGTTCTATAGGTGGACGCCATTTAGGGATATCGCCATAAAGGTGGTGATATGGGTATCAACTTAAAGGTATTAATGAAGGGTTTAAAAGGGAGTGGTGGTAGTTGTATAGGTGGTCGCCTTTTCGAGATATCGCCATAAACGTGGACGAGGGGTGACTCTAGAATGCGTTTGTAAAATATGGGTATCAAACAAAAGGTGTTAGTGAGTATTTTAAAAGGGCGTGGGGCTTAGTTCTATAGGTGGACGCCTTCTCGAGATATCGCCATAAAGGTGGACCAGGGGTGACTCTAGAATGTGTTTGTACGATATGGGTATCAAAATAAAGGTTTTAATGAGGGTTTTAAAAGGGAGTGGTGGTAGTTGTATAGATGGTCGTTTTCGAGATATTGGCATAAAGGTGGACCAGGGGTGACTCTAGAATGCGTTTGTAAAATATGGGTTTCAAATGAAAGGTGTTAATGAGTATTTTAAAAGGAAGTGGGCCTTAATTCTATAGGTGGATGCCTTTTCGAGATATCGCCATAAAGGTGGACCAGGGGTGACTCTAGAATGCGATTGTACGATATGGGTATCAGATTAAAAGTATTAATGAGGGTTTTAAAAGGGTGTGGTGGTAGTTGTATATGTGAAGGCGTTTTCCGTATATCGACCAAAATGTGGACCAGGGTGACCCAGAACATCATCTGTTGGATACCGCTAATTTATTTATATATATAATACAACGAACAGTATTCCTGCCAAGATTTTAAGGGTTTTTTATTTCGCCCTGAAGAACTTTTTGATTTCATTCTACTTAATATGGTAGGTGTCACACCCATTTTACAAAGTTTTTTTCTAAAGTTATATTTTGCGTCAATAAACTAATCCAAATACTATGGTTCATCCCTTTTTTCGTATTTGGTATAGAATTATGGCATTTTTTCGTTTTTCGTAATTTTCGATATCGAAAAAGTTCGATAGTTCGATTTCGGCCATTTTTTATACCAATACAAAGTGAGTTCATATAAGTACGCGAATTGAGTTTAGTAAAGATAGATCGATCTCTGCTCAAGTTATCGTTTTAAGGGCCGGGCGGAAGGACAGACGATTTACTGTGTATAAAAACTGGGCGTGGCTTCAACCGATTTCGCCCTTTTTCACAGAAATAAGTTATCGTCCCAGAATCTAAGCCCCTACCAAATTCCACTGGGATTGGTAAATTTTTGTTCGACTTATGGCAATAAAAGTATCCTAGACAAATTAAATGAAAAAGGGCGGTGCCACGCCCATTTTGAAATTTTCTTTTATTTTTGCATTTTGTTGCACCATATCATTACTGGAGTTGAATGTTGACATAATTTACTTATATACTGTAAAGATATTAAATTTTTTGTTACAATTTGACTTAAAAAAATTTTTTTTTTAAAGTGGGCGTGGTCGTTCTCCGATTTTGCTAATTTTTATTAGGCATACATATAGTAATAGGAGTAACGTTTCTGCCAAATTTCATCATGATATCTTCAACGACTGCCAAATTACAGCTTGCAAAACTTTTAACTTACCTTCTTTTGAAAGTGGGCGGTGCCACGCCCATTGTCCAAAATTTTACTAATTTTCTATTCTGCGTCATAAGTTCAACTCACCTACCAAGCTTCATGGCTTCATTCGTCTTTGGTAATGAATTATCGCACTTTTTCGGTTTTTCGAAATTTTCGATATCGAAAAAGTGGGCGTGGTTATAGTCCGATATTGTTCATTTTAAATGGCGATCTGAGATGAGTGCTCAGGGACCTTCATACCAAATTTCATCAAGATACCTTAAAATTTACTCAAGTTATCGTGTTAACGGGCCGGCGGACGGACGGGCGGGCGGACATTGCCCAATCAAATTTTTTTTCGATGCTGATGATTTTGATATATGGAAGTCTACATCTATCTCGATTCCTTTATACCTGTACAACCAAACGTTATCCAATCAAAGTTAATAGCTCTGCTCAACTGAGTATAAAAAGAGAATGACAATGCCTACTAAAGCCGTTCGCATCTTATGAAATTCTTTGCATCGACTTAAAAAACGGTTGAAAATCTTGTGATATTATGTATAACCATGTTTTCTTTTCGGAAAAGAATTGTCCAAGACAATAATCACAGTAGCAGCGTAGTACCACACCCACTTTCTATCTAAAAATGTAAAATACACATACCAATTCGAGATCTGTAGCATCTACCGCTTTTTTCGATGTATTTTGCGATGAAAAAATGTACATATGTACATACATATATTGATCATAAAAGTACATTTACACAGCTTAATATTACTTAATGGAGTAAAGACAATTGACTTCGGTGTTTCCCGAAATGCTTTCATAGCCAGCTCAAGCTTAGACATTAAAATGTTCATAATGTATGACTCTCAGCCGACGAAAAATGTGGCACAGAGTACTGGAAAAATTTGAGATGTGCCAAAAAATTCGGCGAAAGGCGGAAGGTTTCAAGCCCGGGTAACATTTCTGACAGAACGAAAAGTGCAACCTGGAACCATTATTCAGAAGGTGCCCATATCTAAAAGGAAGTTGTCTAAGTCATCTTAAACGGAAGCAGCCTTGAAGCAACCAGCGCAGGTGATAATATTTCACCCGTTGCTCACGATAATTTCTATTGGAGCATTCCCCGGTTTGTACAGGACAAATAGTACACATTTTTTTGATTTGTGTGCATTTATATTGTGTGGTACATGTCTAAATAAAAATAGAAACTTGCAGTTGAAATATTTGTACATGTGTGTGAAAAGTCGCATAAAATCGTATATTTGTACGGGAAACCAGTCAGTCAGGAGAAACTTCAGCGAAACTGTTAATGAAAAAAACCTCTAAAGTTCGGGTGTAACCGAACATTTATACTCAGCGTGCGCTTCAATTGCACATTTCATTTCAGATAAATTACTTTTCTACATAACACGTGACACAGTCCGTCTAAAAAAAATGTCTCCCCATTTCCTCTTAATATAAAACTTGATAAGTGAAATATCATTGATTCAAAACTATTTTTTGCTAAGTTATACCTTATTATTTTCGTCTACGACCCTTTTAAAAATATTGTAACGAATTTGCTTGCAAATCCTCTTATTTGCTTTTTTGCTAAGTTCGTATAACTAAACTGTTGAATAAATAACTCCAATATTGAATAATGGAAAAATGGCCTTTACTAAAGTACTTCACAATAACACTTATATTTTGCAATTAAAAATAAAAATAAATGTAAGGCGCGATAACCTCCGAAGAGATCTAAGGCCGAGCTTCTCTTCCAATTTGCGTCGTGCTCCTCTTGATTTTTCCCTACAAATTGGCCGGACGGGATCTACATGTTTTATGCCGACTCCGAACGGCATCTGCAAGGCAGATGAGTTTTCACTGAGAGCTTTTCATGGCAGAAATACAATCGGAGCGCTTGCCAGACACTGCCGAGGGGCGACCCCGCTTAGAAAAATTTTCTTCTAATTGAAAAATCTTATTTCTAAAATTTTGATGTTGCTTTGTCCGGGAGTTGAACCCAGGGCATACGGTGTGATGGGCGGAGCACGCTACCATCGCAACCACGGTGGCCGCCATTTGCAATTAGCTGGCTTAATAACCAAACTGATAGCTCGAAACTTCTTGACAACTCAAATCAAACTGAATTCCAGCGCCTCTACAATTGCCGCCTTTTATACTCTTTGATTTCAACCTTCGCATCTTCTAGGCGCTTCCAGAATCTACTAGTCCAGTAGCGCTCAAACTTCTCAGCTGTAACTACAATTGCACAATTTTATAGTTTTTCTCATTGCATACTTATATAAGTTTCTCAGATATATGCATGTGTTTGTGCATTGACTCTCCGCTGCTCGTATACGTACATGGTACATATGTGTAGATGCAATTATTATTTCGTTTATGTAGATACATAATGATTGATCTATGGATGTGAATTCACGTCACTGCTTAGCATCGGCTTAGAGACGATAGCAACGCTCAGTGCTGCTAACATTCGTTACACTGCCCTCCACCTAAGTCTGATCGTCCCGATCAGACAAATCTCTCGATCTAAACGCTGCTAGCATCGCCAAATGTACCACTCTTCTATTTCGTGATTTTCCAATTGCTTGTATGCAGTAGATGACATCACTGATCGTCTTCACAACTCTGTACGGGCCTTCCCAACTGCACCGATATTTGGATGAAACACCTTTCCGCCGGTGAGGGTTGTATAGCAGTACCAAATCTCCCTCCCGGAAACTTTCCGAATTATTTTCCTTGTCGTACCTGTGTTCCATCTTACTACTCATTATTCTGGATCGTTCTCTCGCACACTGTTGCTTGGCCAATGAAGAACTACTTTGTAGAGCTTGTTCTTGATGGATTGGCTTCACATACTCAGTATCGTTCCGACGTTTCCCAAGAGAAGTGCGCGCTGGCTTGAAACCATCCTTGCATTCTTTCTGAAAAATTCTTTCAGTCATTTTAGTGCATCCATTAGGGTTTGTTGATGCCGGTCTTTTTCTCGTAAGTACTTTTAATTTCGCTTTGTTTGGCACATTCGATCCATCAATCTTTCCTTTTGACTTTCGTGGCCTTTGTCGGGTCTTCTCCACCAGCACTCGCTTACTGCCAATATAACTTCATCAACAATCTCCGCCACATCGAATTTGTGTAAAACCATGACCTTCCCAATTAAGACAGATCACTTCTCCCCGGACTTGGTTATACTCGCCAGTGACCGTACGCATCCCCGCTCCCGGTAACCAAGTCAGATCGGATCAAGGAATGAGATGCGCCCGTATCTACAGTCAGTACACGCTCCTTGCCATCCACATTCCCTCTGACGGTAAGACTGCTTGATTTCCTTCCAATTTGCGACACATATATCACAGGACATTCAATAGCCGGGGCAAGTTTTCGTTCTTTACATCCGACACGCTCTTGCTCATTTCCTCCAGCTTTACGTTTACGGCCACCCTCATTGTTGGAACTATTAAGACCAATATCGCAATGACCTGCAATGTGACCGGACTTCCCGCATTTGAAGCATTTGATTACTTTTTCACTCCGCGTTTGAGATCCTTTCAGCACCTCCAATATTGCGTCTACCCACTCTGGCCTTTCTACTTCCACACGGCGTGCTTTGAAATCTGGCTTACACAGAAGCGATGCTGTTTCCTGAATCAGAGCTTGTGACACCGTTTCAGCGAATGTGGGTTTTGGGTTTGCATATGTCGCTCGCTTCGTTTCTACGTCCCTTATGCCGTTTATAAAACTCTGCATTTTTACCCTCTCGGTGTACTCCACGGGTGCGTCCGCATTTGCCAAATGAGCCAACCTTTCAACATCAGGAGTAAACTCTTGCAAAGTCTCATTCGCTTTTTGGTAACGGTTTTGCAATTCTGTTTGATACATCTGTTTCCTGTGTTCGCTTCCGTACCTTCGTTCTACAGCAGCCATCAATGCGTCATAACAGTTCCGTTCGTACTCTGGAATAGTCTGTAAGATTTCCGCGTCAGGCCCTTTCAGTGCCACGAACAGAGCTGCAACTTTATCTTCAGCATTCCATTGATTCACTGCTGCGGTCTTTTTAAACTGTAGCTTAAAGACCTGAAAAGGAACAGAACCGTCAAAGGATGGTGTCTTTACCTTTGGATTACTCGCTGAAACTGTTGGGCGATTTATTTGCAACTCCTGTATACGACCTCTCAAAGCTTCTATCTCGGTATCCATTTTGTCCTCGAGCTGTACAATTTTTGTATTCTGTGCTTCTAACTGCGAAGACATTTGTGCCACCTGCACTGATAAGCGCTCCTCTTGTGCTTCCACCTTGGATGTAATCTGTGTCGACATTTCTGAAATACGTGTTTCTTGTGCTTCAATCTTCGATGTTATTTCTGAGGACATTTCTGCAATACGTGTCTCCTGTGATTCCATCTTGAATGCCATATATATTTTCTGTTCTTCCATTTGAGTTTCCATCTTAGATGTTATACGTGTCTCCTGTGATTCCATCTTGGATGCCATATATGTTATCTGTTCTTCCAGTTTAGATGCCATTGTCGATGTTTGAGCAGATAATGCAGCCAAAATCATGTTCAAGTCTGTGCTCGTAACTGTCTGCGTAACTGTCTCTTTCATTTTTGTTGTTTCCTCGCCATCAAGATGAAGGTCATACTCTTCCATGTCAATTCCTTCTACTTCCATTGCCTCTCGTAGCCGTGCCTGAAGTTCAAGTTTAACGCCGCTTGTATTCAATCCACGGCTCTCCAACTCCTTCTTCAGTTGCTGGATCTTCAATTCACTGAACTTTGCCATGTCCTTGTTGTACTCTGGAATTATTCAACAATTCCTCTTCTGACACCAATTTTAACGAATTTGCTTGCAAATCCTCTTATTTGCTTTTTTGCTAAGTTCGTATCACTAAACTGTTGAATAAATATCTCCAATATTGAATAATAGAAAAATGGCCTTTATTAAAATACTTCACAATAACACTTATACTTTGCAATTAGCTGGCTTAATAACCAAACTGATAGCTTAAATGAAACTGAATTTCAAAATAATACTGCTATTGCTCGCTAGATATCGTCTTAATCGAAACTGCTTGACAACTCAAATCAAAATGAATTCCAGCGCCTCTACAATTGCCGCCTTTTATACTCTTTGATTTCAATCTTCGCTTCTTCTAGGCGCTTCCAGAATCTACTAGTCCAGTAGCTCTCAAACTTCTCAGCTGTAACTACAATTGCACAATTTTATAGTTTTTCTCATTGCATACTTATAGGAGTCTCTCAGATATATGCATGTGTTTGTGCATTGACTCTCCGCTGCTCGTATACGTACATGGTACATATGTGTAGACGCAATTATTGTTTCGTTTATGTAAATACATAATGACTGATCTATGGATGTGAATTCACGTCACTGCTTAGCATCGGCTTAGAGACGATAGCATCGCTCAGTGCTGCTAACATTCGTTACAATATTTTATATAAAAGTGGGCGTGGTATTTAACCGATCTCGTCCATTTTTTTTAGAAATATTTCCTGCTATAGGGAAAGTCTGTGTACCCAATTTAATTTTTATCCGTTAATTTTTCTTCGAGTTATGGCTCCCGAAGCCAGAAACTGTATATTTCTATTTCGTTTAATGTATACGAAGACTCCAAATGATCTTTATGAAAAACTTATCTTTCCACAATCGGAGCGCTGTCTTAACCTCATGTTGCCATATTTTAACCTTAAGAACTCTACTAGAATGTTTTTCATCAATGATGTTAGAATTTGGAATTCATTACCTGCTGGCATAAAAAGCAAATTGAACGGAAGTAACTTCAAGGAGTCCTATATAAATACTTTTTCACAAATTGAACCATTTACATAATGTACTCTGTACTTATTTTTTGTTACGTGTTTTAATATACTTATTGATTGATTTAATTAAATTTATCGTTAATTTACCGTAAACTATTTTTAACTTATTTTTTGATCTGAGTGTTATTTTTGCAAAAAGAGATGTAAATCTTACTGTACTAATATTTTGGAAATAAAATTGAAATTGAAATTGAAACATAGATAATTGCTTAGTCATAAAGGGGCGATTCCCCTCCCATTTTTTAAAATTTGAAGTTTTTCCTATTTATTGTTATAAATCCACTTGGGAAATGAAATACCATTGATATGAAGCTCTTTTTTGATAGATATAGCTTACTTTATTCGTCCACGACCCGTTTAAAATCGGTTATATAAAAGTGGGCGTGGTCTTTAACCGATCTCGTTAATTTTTCTTCAAAGCATTCTTTATAGTAAAGGCCCCCTCTGTGCCGAATTTTGTTACGATAGGTTTAACGATTTTTGATTTATGATTAATAATATTTCTAAAATTTATTTTATCACAAGGGGGCGGTGCTACGCCCTTTTAACATTTTTTTTTTATCAAGAGCCTCAATATAAGTCCACACGTAAAATTTCAACATTCTAGGTGTATTATTTACTAAATAATCAGGTTTTTTGTCTTTTCCAAAAAGTTATATATATGAAAAGTGGGCGTGGTTATCATCCGATTTCGCTCATTTTCATACCAAGCTATTCTGGATCCAGATAAGCCCGTGCACGAAATTTGGTGAAGATATCTCCATACTTACTCAAGTTATCGTGTTAAGGGACAGACGGACGGACGGGCATGGCTCAATCAAATTTTACCTAGATTCCTTTATACCTGTACAATCAACCGTTATCCAATCAAAGTTAATATACTCTGTGTGCAAAGCACGCTATGTATAAAAAGAATAAATTCTACATTTGGTATAATTGTATCAAGGTTAGTTGAATTAACAAAAAAATTTATATATGTACGTTTATTCGAAAGTAATTTTTTTTTTTCAATAAATATCTTTTACGGGATACGTCAGAAATTCAGTTCTCAATCTTCGAATTTCCCTTATATATAGCGTAGCGTGCTCCACCTATTCTTCTGGCTCAATTCCCGGGCAAAGCAACATCAAAAATTTAGAAACATATTTTCTCAATTAGAAAACTTTTTCTAAGCCGGGTCGCCCCTAGGCAATGGTTTCGAGTGTATTTCTGCCATGGCAAAATTCTCAGTAAAAATAAATCTGCCTTGTAAATATCTTTCGGAATGGGCGTAAAACATGTAGGACCAGCCCCTCCAATTTGCGCCACTGCTAGTAGCAGTTATATAAAATTATTGGAAGATGTTTTTTTTTCAGATGGGGTTATCACCTCAACAATGGTGTAGCAGGCACTCTCTCTGTATTATTTTTACAGGCTTCTCAGCAAAAAAAAATGGCTTGGCAATGCAGCTCGGAATCGCCATAAAATATTGAGCCCCGCCAGTTTATAGCAAAACTGACCCAAACTGAAATAAAAGCTCTACCTATATCTCAAATACAATTCAGTCAAAATATCGAACATTCATATCTATAGATGGCATCTAATTTATTTAAATCCGACCTTGAGCTCAACAAAAGTAAAAACGATGTTTAACAAAAGTAAAAACAACGAGCCGCACCCGTGCGCATTTTGCGCAACAAATATAAAAGTCTCATATCAAATATCAACAGAAATCAGCTGTTCTATCAATCAAACATCTATAAACATACATGAACTTGCGCTGCCATCTGGCGAATCTTAGCAACTGTAGGTAATGCAGTGTTTGTTCTAATCACATATTCACAATAGTGCCATAGTACAAATAGATTTCTTCCTGTGCTCACATTCGTTTCTTTTTAACAAATTATTTTAATAAAATATAGCTAAACAAAAACACTATGACTAATAATGCCCAAAACTCGCTAATAGCACGAATCCCTATCTTTACAACCAAAATTTTATTTATAGATTTGGATTCCAAATAAGAGCGAAAAAGGGACCTGTACATAAAAACAGCAATTAGGAGAATGAAAATCATGTTTTCATTTAGTTTTTTTTTTTTTGATCCAAAAACATTTGTCCCGATAAATCCATCGGTTTTAACAAATTTTTTAAGATATATTTCTCATATATCTAGCCGAAGATGGAAACTTATCTGGCAGCCCTATTCTGCAATAGTATGCAGTTACTCTAATACATATGTACACTCACGGAAAAACATATAGGCACAAAGACTTTTTCCTGTTCTCACCAAGTTTTGCTGAAAGAAAATTCTTAGTTTTCTTATTTTTTTATAAAACCTTGTACTAACATGTAATAAAACCAATATAAGCCAAGTTCAAGTTCAGTAAAATTTTAAAATTTTCTAAAAATTTTTCTGAGTATGCAATTATGTACTGCCGACTATAGGAAAAAGGCAGTAAAGTTTACCTATTCCCTTTAAGAAATTTTAATACCAATAAATTTCTGTGGTTACAATTTACTCATTAATAAAAAAATACTTATTTTAAATTCTGAGTGAATGATAATAAAAGGCTTTAAATTGACGTTTATCGTTTGAAGGTGTTTCAACTTACATTTCTCAAATAAAAATCCATCGATTTCTCTTTTTACACTTTGCTATGGACGGGAGTAAAACAAAGTATTAATCTTTATCTCTTAAAACAAAATTAAAACTTTTTGCGCTTTTTATTGTCAGCTGATTTGAGCGCTTTCTTGCTTTTAAAAAATTACGCTAAAAAAGTTGTAGAAAGTTAAGATTTATTCGTGTTTCGAATTCGAATTTTCACGAATTTTGTGTAAGATCATGAACTTAAGTTTCTATTGGGTCTATTATCGTGAGTGTACATAAGTGCCTTATGAGAAAGCAAGATGCGTTTGCAACTGGCACGCTTTACAACATCATCAAAATCAAATAAAACATAGCATATAAAACAGTACGTAACAACATGGAAATAGAAACAAATTTTCCAACAAACTACAATAGAAAACTTACTGCAATGAAAATGGTAGGGCAGCGCAAATTTAAGCATAGCAATAGGAGATATAGCAATATTTACCACGAGAGGCAGTGATTCCTATGTGGCGAGTAGTGCAGAATTGGGCAAGGTTAATTGTGGGGTTATAAAGAAATTGCAGTCTTAGGAAAAAGGCCAATGAAACATCAGCCACGTCTGTAATAAATCACGCAAAATGCGCGCAGCAATATAAGACCACTTGCATTTCTGCCGTTTGTCGAGGGGTAGCCACATTCACATGCAACGTTTACACACAACCGCACCTATAAATAAACAACGGTTCAGGTTACAGTATGAGCGGGCAATACTAAGAAAGTTGGCAAAATTTAATAACCTTAAATGGCACACACAATCAAATACATATTGCTGAGTCCAGTCGTTGGTTAGGGAGTTAAAATAAAACTACATTTAACGAAAAATCCAAAAAAGGCAGGTTCGTTTGCAAAAAGTTCTCATGAGGCGGTTCTACTCAAAGCCTTGGAAAGAATATTCGGGCCCAGGAGAAACCTAAGGGTATCTTTATTTTTTGATTGACCAAAATTAGTATTATTTGTCTATAACAGCGGTCGTCACCCCATAAGCGCTTTCACGCTATTGCTTTTGTAAAACGCTTAGGCAAGCGCACCACACATCCCCGCGCGCACGCATTCTATCCTCTCGCCAACAACCGAATGCATTCTGCTGTGCCCGTTAGGAACTAAACTGCTATAATTTCGTTTAAAATGACTTTTGAAGTAATATTTTTGGGTATATTTTTGGTTTACCTGTACGAAAACAATAAAGTTTTGATTTATTTAATTGAACGCATGTAGAAGTATTTTTAAATGCATTGAAGAAAACAATGCGATACTTTAATTTTGAAAGCTACCAAGTCCGACTGGGTTTGTGCACGTGCCAGCGCCATCTCTGCTCGCTGATTGGTTGTCGTTATTTTTTCGAAAAATCAAAATTAAGAATAGACATGCACTAGCAAAAATTTAATAGAATATACTAAATAATACATATAATAAAACCTGATTAAGCGTTGATTGCTTAATCGTACTTTTTATGAGTGCATAAATACGCAAAACGTAAATTATTTCATCCCTCTATTGGCCAAGTCCTGTGACGTACATGCGCAGACCCTATTTTTTGAATTTTTAAGTAATAAAATGAACTTTGAATATTTCTAAAAATTAAAATATATATTTATATTTTTTTAAAGTGTACTTTTTACTAGGTTCGTTGCCATTTTTTTATTTTTGGATATCAATTTTGTTTGTTGTTTTGTTGTGGTCACGCTTCCATAAGAAGTTTCTGGCGATCGCTGGCCTAGAAGATCGCAAGTGGTCATAACAAATCGTTCCCGAGATGGTCGGGCTTGGTACCGGAACCTACCGGATCTGCATCCGGCGAAGTACCATCAACATCGATAAGTTATCGCTACAACAACAACAACAGTATATTTCTGCCATGAAAAATGGAAATGCAACCGCGCGACGCAAATTGGGAGAGAAGCTCGACCTGAATCTTGGAACAATGGGACACATCAGCGGGGCATTTTTTGACAAAATCAAGCGCTGCAGTCTGAAGTTAGACTTTTTCGATTTTAGGGAACAACCAAAGAATTGAGAAAATATTGTTTATGTTTTTGATTAAAAGGAACAGTGCCTACTACATTGTATACTTCGCAAATACATTGAGTTTGCGACTTTTAACAGAGTTTGCACCATTTTATACCACCTTTATTTTGAAGCCATTTCGGAATATGGTTATTGCCATTGAGTGGAGCGTCATCAACGAGATGAACAGCTTTTCTCCCTACACTTCGAGCACCGGGTTCATTTTCTGAAGATGTTTACGGTAGCGATGTAGATGGGCGACCCACCGAACGAATCTGATTGTAGCTCACAAGACCAGCAGCCCTCTGTTCTCGAAATTGAGGTAAGTGCAGTATTTTCCCTTCTTTAGAGAACACACTACGGGAGTTATTCTCTATGTGAATTCGACGACACAGAATTCAAACATTTGTTGCAGCCCTGTCACTAAAGGGTTCACTGCATCACATGTCTTGGCACTTATACAGTATCGTCCCATTAAACCATCCATAATTTCAACGCCCCCCACCCCCCTTGGCTGTTGTACTCCCGAATTTTTTGAAGGCATTCAGCTTCTTCTTTCTATCATACCGTTTAGCCTAAGCATACTCTCATCCTGATTGTGTCGAGAAAATATCCCTAAGCCTACATAGGTCGAAGCCAGCCTGACCGCCCTATTGTCCTTCCACATAACAGTACTAACATCGATGACAAATGCAGACCCCACATACTCTACCACCTCACTAACCAGTGGGATCTTCCAATATGTTATGCGACTCATTCGAATTGTGCCAAGACCAAATATGTATATATATACATAATAGTTATATATAATTTATATATATAAAATAAAATGTTTCTTTCTCATTCTCAGTGCTATTTCAACTGTTTTTTTTCTTTGTAATTTACAAACATATCTTTACCATTTCTATATTCTTATACTAGTCTATTTTCACCTTTCTATAAACAATGACTTGCATTTTCAAAAACTGTCAGGTAAAAAGCGAATCCGAACGTTTTGCCTCTTGCTGGCTTTGCGATGGGCTCGCCCATGGAAAGTGCGCGGGACTGACGGCTAGAGTTGTTGACACTGTCAATGATGGGGAGAAGGGAGTACGTTGGTCATGCATTAAATGCTGATCAACTGAGGTTGACCTATTTAAACTGTTTAGACAAACACGAAATGTATTTTCTGAAGTTGCTAAAGAGTTTTCCATAATCACGGAAAAGTTCAATCAATACGATAGCTTGTTCAAATCCTTCAAGTGTTTGGATGAGTTACCGCATTGTTTAAATAGAAATAAAGACAACCGCGATAATAAAAAAAAAACACTCTGAAGACACACCTAACACTTTGAATCTTAATCCTGCTCAGAACATTAATCTTCCGCAAGTGGAGCTCATAGACTTGGCTTCTCCTAATCCGCAAGCTGTGGTTCCATCCACTTCTAAGGAAAAAACCTTAGAGAGTCTCAAACTGTAACTTCTGAATCTGTAACTTCTGAAACTGTAACTTCTCAATCTGTGACAGCTAAGAAGCTGGTTGTAAAAATAAAAAAAAAAATAAAAAATGTAAGGCGCGATAACCTCCGAAGAGATCTAAGGCCCAGCTTCTCTTCCAATTTGCGCCGTGCTCCTCTTGAAATTCCCTACAAATTGGCCCGTTGGGACCTACATGTTTTATGCCGACTCCGAACGGCATCTGCAAGGCAGATAAGTTTTCACTGAGAGCTTTTCATGGCAGAAATACACTCGGAGCGCTTGCCAGTCACTGCCGAGGGGCGCCCCCGCTTAGAAAAATTTTCTTCTAATTGAAAAACCTTATTTCTAAAATTTTGATGTTGCTTTGCCCGGGAGTTGAACCCAGGGCATACGGTGTGATAGGCGGAGCACGCTACCATCACACCACGGTGGCCGTCTTATGTCACTTCGAAAATTAAGACTGACGGCATGACTAAGAAAATTTAAATTTAATTGTACATTGAACCAGTGCAAGCCTGGTTTACTAAAGATTTAAAAGCTTTAAAAAATAAGAAATCACGTTTATTCAAATTATATAAGAGAACCGGTTTACATTCTCATTATGCACAGTATGCTATTTTCCGTCATAAGTATTTTGAACTTAATAAAAAATGTTATAAAGCTTACATATGTAAAATTAAAAGAAACATTATTTACCACCCGAAGTCTTTTTATGATTTCGTAAGTTCTAAACGCAGAACTAACGGGTTTCCTTCTGCCATGAAGTTTAGAAATAGCATTTCCAGCGACGATCAAGAGATTGCAAACTTCTCCGTTCAATTCTTTCACTCTAATTACTCTGCTGTGGTTGATTCATCACCTCCAAATTATCCGTATGAGCTCCATTCTAGTAACTCAATATATGCCCCTCATTTGCTGCCTGAAGATGTTCTACTACATCTAAAGACCCGAAAAAATCCTTCAAATACGGTCCCAGCATGTATTCTTAAAAAAGGTGCGGAATACATTTACCAGCCCCTTACTGATCTGTTTAACCTCTCTTTAAAAAATGGCATTTTCCCGACGACTTGGAAGGAACCTTTTCTTATCCCACTCCATAAAAAAGGAAGCAAGTCGTCTATTGAAAACTATAGTGGAATAGCAAAGCTCTCCGCTATCCCTAAGCTTTTCGAGGCAATCGTTACTAATCACCTTACATTTTCGACTTCTACATTGATAGATAGTTCTCAGCATGGCTTTTGTAGAGCCAAATCAACCACAACCAATTTGCTTGAATTTACAACTCACGTCTTTAATCGGTTTAGAAACAATCATCATACCGACGTTATATACACTGATTTCAGCAAAGCATTCGACAAAGTACGCCACTCATTACTTGTTTATAAACTCGAATTGCTTGGTTTTCAACCTGGCCTAAATCGCTGGATCTCCTCCTATCTTTGCGGTAGAACTCAAAGAGACATTTTTAAAAACATTTGTTCGAATGTCATCGATGTTCACTCCGGTGTGCCTCAGGGCAGCCATCTCGGTCCTATTCTGTTTTTGATCTTTATAAACGATGTTTCCACAACTATAAAATATATCTTAAATTTTAATGTATGCCGACGACGTAAAACTTTTAAAGTCATACGCGTCGGTTGAAGAACGTTCTCCAGGCGGATTTAAATCGTTTAGTTACTTGGTGTAATGCGAATTTTATGCCTCTCAACATAGAAAAATGTAAATCCATGTGATTTTCACGTGGGAACATACAGCCAGCTTCCTACACAATTAATGGCCAAACTCTGGAAAGCGTTGATGTTTTTGTCGACTTGAGAGTTACAATGAATTGCAAACTTAGTTTCAACACTCATATTAATGCCACAGTCAATAAAGCGAGAGGAGTTTTAGCATTTGTGAAAAGATGGGCAAAGGCCGATATTAGAATATGGATCGATAATTTGGAATCCGCGTTATCAAGTTCATGTGGATAGACTAGAATCAATTCAAAAACAGTTTTTACTTTTCGCCTTGAGAAATATTCAATGGTACTCTCTGTATTATCTTCCTCCTTACACTAATCGATTAAAACTAATAAATCCTCTTATACTTGCAAATCGTAGAGAAATGCTAGGTGTACTATTTATGGCTAGACTTTTAAGTGGATCGATTTCAAGCCCATTTCTATTGAACGAAGTAAACTTGAATGTTCCATGCCGAGTTTCAAGGCATTATAAACCTATAATTCTTAAACAATGCAGAAGCAATTTCCAACTAACTACACGAACCTTTTCTATGTTTGTGTGAAGATTATAACTCTCACTCGAGAATAATTGATGTTTCGGACTAGCTCTTTGCCATAAAAAAGACGGTACTATCTTATCTTAATAATTAAAAATTTATATTTTTACTTTTAGTCTATTGTATTTTGTGAATCTATATTTCTCAGCTGATGAGTTTCTCTGTAGCTGAGCGGTTTTAGATCTCGGCGCTTAAGAAGCCACTGCCTCTCAAAGACTCGGTAACAAAAAAATTATAAATAACACATAAATAAGAATTAGGATACAAAAAAAAAAAACAAACAAAAAAAATGTATGTATGAATTAAAAAAAAACAACAAAAACAGGATTAGCCTGGTTTCATCGGGCCACTTGAGGGCAGTGCGCTGAGTGAAACCGTCATTGGTTGGCTCAACTGGTACTGTGAAATCGTTCGTCGGTAAAGTCATTAGCTCATCGGAAGTGACAGTATCTCTAGCTGCAGAAGTATTCAATGAAAATTCGGCTGCTTCACTGATAAATATGTCAATCGATTCCATATCCCGAAGGCATTCGGATATAAAATGTTCGTCGACTGCGTCGTAGTTTTCATCTCTATTTTCATCTCATCTAATTTTTTAATGCAGTTTTAAAACTAAAGTCAAAATACATCGATCACAAAAAAAAATATTTTCATTTTTACGTGCTGTGGGCAATGATGTGTAAATGTGCTAAGTCGTCAGCTGTTAAAAAATATGTGCTAAGTCAACCTGTCAATAATATCAATGTGAATTACTAGTCCTTTCTTTGTGCGCGCATTTTATTTATTTATTTAATTCATTCAGTCTAAAACTACATCCTTTGTTGTTGTTGTTGTTTTATTAACGATAAAGACACTCCCCGAAGGCTTTGGGGAGTGTTACCGATGTTGATGGTCCTTTGCCGGATATAGATCCTGTACGTTCCGGTAACAAAGCACTATTAAGGTACTAGCCCGACCATCTCGGGAACGATTTATATGACCACATTAAACCTTCTGGGCCATCCAGCCCTCCCCACCCCCTAGTTCCATGAGGAACTTGGGGTCGCCAGAGCCTCGGCTGTCAATGAAAAGGGATTCGCCACGGTTAGGTGAGGTTGACAATTGGGTTGGAGAAGCTATATATTGCGCCGGCAACCCCTTGAGAGGGTTGCGAACACAAACCCTTGAAATTGGATTCACCCCATTGAGACATGCCTCTGGTGTTTGATAAATGCTTTGCGCTGACCATAATCAACATCAATTCTTACATGTCGATAACTACATGCTTTCTTACAGACTAGTTAAAAATAGAAAACAATTCAAGCTTAAACTTATATAAGCGGTTATTAAAATTAATAACACTACTGAATCGATTTGCTAGATGTATAGTCCTAGTTATAGGTTCATTCATAGCATCATTCGTTTTATGAGTTATTTCAACAAATAATCTATTATGCCGAAGATCACGCTGTGGAATATATGGAACGAACAAAGTCGATAAATCAGAGCAATTCATGCTAAAGTTTATTATATTATAGACAAGCATGAGCGAGATAAAAGTTCTTCTGTCATGTAAAGCCTGAAGACCAAGCAATTTGTGCCTGCTGGTATATGATGGGAGGCCGTCTGGCCACTGAAGCATAGGTAAAGCAAGTTTTGTAAAATTTTTTTGAACTCTCTCAATTTTACAGGAGTTAGATTCATAGAAAGGATTCCATATTATTGAGCAATATTCAATATCACTTCTGACCAAGGATATATAAAGTGTCTTCAACGTCATAGGCTCCTTAAAGTCACTGGTGTTATGTCTAATGAAGCCAACCATTGCAACAAATTTTGAAACAACGAAGTCAATATGACTAGAAAAAGAGAGTTTGGAGTCAAAAATTACACCAAGGTCTTTACTCTCTTGACAACGATTAAGGGATTTAGCATTTAGCTTGTAGATAAAGTATGTGGCAGTTGTCCTTATGGAAGAAGACACAACACAGCATTTGTTTGAATTGAAAAATAAGTTATTGTCTGCGCACCATCCGACAAAAAAGTTCAGATCAGAACCGTTAGAAATAGTTTGACAAATAAATATTATTTATTGTGAAATATATAGTTTTAGTGTAATATTTCAATCATTAAACGGGAGGAGTGATGGGAAAACATATTGAGTAAAAAGTGCTAAATCAGGAGAAATAATTTGTTTTGAGTTGGGAAATTGTGATAAGTCATAAAATAACTGCTGGGTTACCATACGTGATTTTTATACTCAATTGAGCAGAGCTCACAGAGTATATTAAGTTTGATTGGATAACGGTTGGTTGTACAGGTATAAAGGAATCGAGATAGATATAGACTTCCATATATCAAAATCATCAGGATCGAAAAAAAATTTGATTGAGCCATGTCCGTCCGTCCGTCCGCCCTTTAACACGATAACTTGAGTAAATTTTGAGGTATCTTGATGAAATTCGGTATGGAGGTTCCTGAGTACTCATCTCAGATCGCTATTTAAAATGAACGATATCGGACTATAACCACGCCCACTTTTTCGATATCGAAAATTTCGAAAAACCGAAAAAGTGCGATAATTCATTACCAAAGACAGGTAAAGCAATGAATCTTGGTAGGTAGGTTGAACTTATGACGCAGAATAGAAAATTAGTAAAATTTTGGACAATGGGCGTGGCACCGCCCACTTTTAAAAGAAAGTAATTTAGAAGTTTTGCAAGCTGTAATTTGGCAGTCGTTGAAGATATCATGATGAAGTTTGGCAAGAACTTTACCCTTATTACTATATGTCTGCTTAATAAAAATTAGCAAAATCGGAGAAGGACCACGCCCACTATAAAAAAAGAATTTTTTTTAAAGTAAAATTTTGACAAAAAATGTAATATCTTTACAGCATATAAGTAAATTATGTCACCATTCAACCCCAGTAATGATATGGTGCAACAAAATACAAAAATAAAAGAAAATTTTAAAATGGGCGTGGCTCCGCCCTTTTTCATTTAATTTGTCTAGGATACTTTTAATGCCATAAGTCGAACAAAAATTTACCAATCCTTTTGAAATTTGGTACGGGCATAGATTTGATGACGCTAACTGTTTTCTGTGAAAAAGGGCGAAATCGGTTGAAGCCACGCCCAGTTTTTATACACAGTCGACCGTCTGTCCATCCGCTCGGCCGTTAACACGATAACTTGAGCAAAAATCGACATATCTTTACTGAACTTAGTTCACGTACTTACCTGAACTCATTTTATCTTGGTATAAAAAAGGAACGAAATCCGACTATGACCACGCCCCCTTTTTCGATATCGAAAATTACGAAAAATGAAAAAATGCTATAATTCTATATCAAATACGAAAAAAGGGATGAATTGGTTTATTGACGCAGAATATAACTTTAGAAAAAAACTTTGTAAAATGGGTATGGCACCTGCCATATTAAGAAGAAGAAAATGAAAAAGTTCTGCAGGGCGAAATTAAAAGCATTTGGAATCTTGGCAGGAATACTGTTCGTGGTATTACATATATAAATAAATTAGCGGCACCCGAAAGATGATGTTCTGGGTCATCCTGGTCCTCATTTTGGTCGATATCTCGAAAACGTCTTCACATATATAACTAACACCACTCCCTTTTAAAACGCTCATTACCCTTTAATTTGATACCCATATCGTACAAACACATTATAGAGTCACCCCTGGTCCACCTTTATGGCAATATCCCGAAAAGGCGACCACCTATAGAACTTGGGCCCACACCCATTTAAAATACTCATTATCACCTTTCGTTTGATACCCATATTGTACAAACGCATTCTAGAGTCAACCCTGGTCCACCTTTATAACGATATCCCGAAAAGGCGTCCACCTATAGAACTGAGGCCCACTCCCTTTTAAAATACTCATTAACACCTTTCATTTGATACCCATATCGTACAAATAAATTCTAGAATCACCCCTGGTCCACCTTTATGGCGATATCTCGAAAAGGCGTCCACCTATAGAACTAAAGTCCACGCCCTTTTAAAATACTCATTAACACCTTTCATTTGATACCCATATCGTACAAACAAATTCTAGAGTCACTCCTGGTCCACGTTTATGGCGATATCTCGAAAAGGCGTCCACCTATAGATCTAAGCCCCACTCGCTTTTAAAATACTAATTAACACCTTTCATTTGATACCCATATCGTACAAGCAAATTCTGGAGTCACCCCTGGTCCACCTTTATGGCGATATATCGAAAAGGCGTCTACCTATAGAACTAAGCCCACGCCCTTTTAAAATACTCTTTAACACCTTTCATTTGATACCCATATCGTACAAACAAATTCTAGTGACAGCCCTGGTCCTCCTTTATGGCATTATCCCTAAATGGTGTCCACCTATAGAACTATGGCCCACTCCCTTTTAAAATACTCATTAACACCTTCTGTTTGATACACTTGTCATACAAACAAATTCCAGGGTTACCCTAGGTCCATTTTCCTTCATGGTGATTTTCCCTTATTTTGTCTCCATATCCCTCAACTGAGTATGTAATGTTCGGTTACACCCGAACTTAGCCTTCCTTGCTTGTTTAAGTCTTAGATTAATGTTACGGTGGCTTTACTGCAGACTTCAACTTTGACAAAAAATTCAAGCATATACATTTTTTGAAGGTTGGGAGAATGAATCTTTCGACTTCAAACGAAAAGAAAAGTTAAGTAACCCTTAACTTTGTAATACTTTAAAATTAGTTGTCAAACTTGACGTATGGCGTAAAGCCGTATCTGACGCCGTCGTTACGGTGTCCATATTTCCATATCCCCAATATCATGGCACAATTCTTTTGACCTCATCAAATTGTTCACAGTAGTGAACTCAAGTTTATTTTGTAATTTCGTTTTAATTAAACTTAGATCAAAAAATTTACGATCTGCAGATGCAGGGCTGTGTGGAAGGCACATCAGATTAAATACAAAGTCTATTTTTAAAAAGACTAACCTGATCCCAAAAAGCAACTATATCCAGGTCATCTTTTAAATGATTTTTGGATAGTCTTAATAGGTTCCATTCCGTTATAACCGATTCTGCATCTGAGCACAATATTTAGGAGAAATTATTTACAAGTTGCATAATTCCTGTATCCGTTTGACATAGCGCATTTTTTGGAATAATAATGACAAATCTTTAATATATATTTTCTACTAAAATCAAAGCGCATTCTTAAATGTTTCAGCAATTCAATATAAAACTCACGTATGGCATTCTTTATTTTAAATATTTCCATTTATGAAAACTTCTTGCACTGTAGGTAACTTTCCGCCTTAATTCAAATAAATATATATTTTACAATTAAAAATCTACTTTGATCACAGAAGTCGAGGCTTGTTAGGTTTTGCACATGTTCTTCACATTGTTTATCCATATAATTACATGCAATTAGTTTAAAATTGATTTCGATTTGCAAACACAAGAAGGGTAGTCGAACGTTTTCTGACTGAAATTCTTTATTTAAATCATTAATTATTTTAAGAATGTAGGACAAAAATAAAAAAAACACCTTAACATCTTGATCTCCCATTAAATTTGCTAGATCTCTTGCTTTTATACCATTAACTTCTAGTACAGATGACAAAAAGTACAATTGTAAGGCTTTCCATAGCTCCAATAGTCTATTAATAACATTTTCGAGTGCTAACCATCTAGTCAAGGAAAGACCTAAAATTTTGTGTGGCGGTACATTACAATAATCTTGACACTCTTTTAGTTCACAAATTCTTTTAGGGATGTATGAGAAAAATTTCTATATATTTCGACATAAAGTTTCGATTTCCATAGGAAGTTTCTTGCACACATAACTTGAACACAAATGCAACGAATGGCAACTACATTTTAAGTAAACAAATTTTTTGCCTTTTCCAAACTTGGCCCTTTAGCCATTTAAATCTCCAGCCATTGTACTTGCACCATATGTTGCTAGTAAATAAGAGTTCCTAATGGGATATTGTTGTCATCAAGAAACGATTTTATGCTTTGATAAATGGATTCAGCATCTGCTTGTACCAATTAGATTAACGCTAAAAATCTGCCATTTATTGTTCGAGATATCCTATCAAAATACCGTACTACTAAAACCAAACACTCTTTAGTTGAAATATCCGTTGTCTCATCAACGATTAGAGAAAACTTTGAACATCGCATTGCACACCTTATTTGGTTTATTGCCTTGCTACATAATTTTTCGACTATTTGAGTGGTTTTTTTCCGTCCGCACTTCGATGCTTTGGCTATACTGGAATCTGGACACCATGCCCTTAATAAATTTGACAAAGAATCCATCATCAAAAATGGAAGATTGTGTTTAACAATTAATAAACATAGCTAAAATTTGCTCGGCATTGCCTATTTGTCTACAAAGATTTACTTGCTCACCACCTTTATACGAATCTATTTTTAACTGGTTCTTTGTTTGCTCCTCCAGTTGAATACGTGACTGCTTTTTACAATGTTTTGTCAAATAGCTAAAATTGTTCATCTATAATTTTTCACACATTTTGCAATATGACTTTTCCTCGAGCCAAGAAAACTTTTCAGCCCACTCTACACGAAATTTACGCCGCAGTGTAGTTTTCTCGCTAAAAAGTTGTAAAAATCTTTATAAGTGATTATTGAATTATGATTTTTTTGTTGCACTTGTAATTACAAATAATAGAATACAATAGTTGGTTAAGCTATTTAAACACATACAATGTACGTACATGTCTTTCTACTGTGATACTAAAATATATACCTTTGATTTGTGACCGGCTCTTCTTTGTCGACAAAATCATCATTCCCGCAGCTATTACTTTCTGCTTTTTTCTGTCGAACAACGAATCTAATAAAATTTTAATATAAGTCAGTAATTATGATAATTTGCAAAATATAACTTACTTATCCATTTGCACAGCCAAATTTTTTTAATTTTTCTCGCACAAATTCAATTGAAAAAAGCTCGTTCCTAGTGATGAGAGTACTTCTTTATATTTGTGGTATCGAAACAACACAGTCGTTATTATTTGAAGCTAAGATGTATCCATCTTAAAGCCTGTTCCTGTATAGTCAGAATCGGTCAGCAAAACTGACAAAAGCTGACGGGTTTCATACAAGAAATAAGTTAGTGCTCACAGTTTCTGACTGCTTCTTGGAGTAAGTGAATGGACTGTTTATTTCTGCATATTCACATGAACCGGTAATTGGTTAGCCAGTGTTGAAAAATGTTTTATATTAGTATTGTAGGACAATTATTTTTATGCTTCCTTGTGCAGCAAAAATCTCGAAAAAAAAGTAGCCAAACGCGTCTGAAAGTAACAAAGTAACCAACGGCGAAAAAAATAATAAAGTTTGGTTACTAACAACCAAGTTCGGCAACCGTGAACATGGCCTTTACTTTTGCGAAGATGCTTTTTTTACTTCTTTCATATTTCTGCATTTCATATTCGCTGTTGTCTTTTATGTACTTATATGTGATAAATACCGTCTGCACTCTTTGTTTCTGTAAAAGTCTTTGCCCAATGTCTTCTGTGCTCTTAAATGATGTGTACTTATGTGCATAATGTTGTCTGCGCTCTTTTGACTGTGTTAATGTGTGCGTAGCTGTTCCATCTACTTACATCAGTGGTCGGTACGATACAATTGTACGGACTCAATTTACAAATATTCTTATTCTCCCTCGTTTAGTATTTGCTGAGCATTTGGTGCAGCAACCTGGATTATGTGAATTGCTCGCATTGTTGACGAATGTTTTCTATATTTTCCTATTTACTAAGGATTGATCTCTATTAACAAGCGAATGAACAATACAAAAGGATGCATGAAATGATTCCCGTGACCACTGCACTCTCAAAGACCCATCACATAAGCAGTTCTTCATATAGATGCGTTTAATACAATCTTATGCCTTATAGATAGATTGGACGTATTTTTAAGAACGGCAGATTGAGCGACACTGGCGCCATCTCACATGAAAAGTAGCCAACTCTCAACTTGTGTTGCAAGCCCAGCATAGGAAGAAGAATTTGGCATTTGCTTTGGCTAAGGTCGCTTTCATACTTTGCAAGTGAAATTATTTGCTCCACTTGTTGGTAACTTTTCTATCATTTTTTACAGTTTATCGAAATATATCTTATGTCATTCAAGGTTCGAATCGAGCTCAAGGCCAGAACAATAATTCTTTTCTAATGATAATTATAGTTATTTTTTAATTTTTCTAAATTTGAAAAATTGTATTTTGTTTTTGGAATAGTAAGTAGAGCCAGCTTAGCTCAAAAACAAAAAAATATATAAAAAATTCCAAAAAATTTCCAAGTAAGATAAAATAAAGATTGATAAATTTAAGTTAAATCAATAACACCCTTAGTCGACATAAAGTACCTTTTTATATTTCTTTAGTCGGCCCAGGTTATTATCACTTGTGATCACAGAAATAAAATAAAATAAAGACGGTGCTTTCTTAGGGAGTGAGGAAGGCTTCATACCTGTCATTAATGGAGCTGAGCATTAATCATATCTCATTCGTAGTATCCGATTAATGGGCTTTATAAGATTTACATAGAAAATACATAGAGAAGAGACGTACATAATCAACATTTTCGATAAATATCATAAATTCTTCCTGAGATAGCTGTGACCATGAAACCCTTATCTGAATAATAT
This sequence comes from Eurosta solidaginis, assembly GCF_040869045.1. Lineage (NCBI taxonomy): Eukaryota > Metazoa > Arthropoda > Insecta > Diptera > Tephritidae > Eurosta > Eurosta solidaginis. Next base: position 71,899,623 of record NC_090323.1, on the reverse strand, counting down.
CTAGTATGGGATACATGCATATTATATATTCAGGCGATCTCTACGATTTTAGATAACAATATATGCCGTATACGTAAGCACTTGGAGAGATTTGAAGCTTTTAGCTGTTGAAATGGGATCGAATTTATGAAAAGCTTCTTATCTGTACAATCGGTTGTATGAGATATATGCTGTATATACGACCGATCTCTACGATTTTTTCACACAAGAATATGCGCCGTATTTAGCATTTGATGAGATTTGAAGCTTTTATCTGATAAATTGAGGAATGTATGACAAAAATTCACTTCTGAAAAATCGGTTCTTTACGGTCTGATCCGGTCGGTTCAGATATGCTTCTAGACATCTGATTCCGAAATGTGTAAAAATGAAACTATTTTGCTTCGAAAATAAAATTTTTCTTTGAGATTTTTTTCTTTTCCACCAGGTATTGCTTTTTGGCTAAATGAGAGAGAGCATGCTTATGTTGTTGTAGTATTGGAGGCATTGGTACTTCATTGCGAGTAATTTAAAAGATGGTTATTGTTAAGTGGGGACACATTAAATACAGTAACTACATTTTATATATCGGGGTTGACTCTGGAGAAAATATATTACAAAGTATAGATGGAAGTTAAGACAGAGTAACATTTCTGTATTTTTCTTGATGGCGGATTTGTAGTGAACAAAACAGGGCTGGTGTTGCAGCCATGCATTACCAGCCCTGGTACATGCTGCAGCATGAGGGAAAGACCAGATGCATGTATGTTTCGGCAGGAAAAAATTCAGACGAAGGCTCGACACGGAAGCAGAGAAGTATGGAACGGCCCGATGGTTCGAGGAGCTAGAAGCGTGGGAGGAGGGCTGCGTCGTTGTATAACTTTCGATATCATGCACGAATTTAGGGACGCTATTGTCCATATTTAACTGGTGATGAAGTCGAAATATCGACCGAAATTTAAATACATATATGAATATAAAACAATCAAAAAGAAGTTGTTTCATTAACCGTGGCCTTTCAGCTCAACAAATCTATTTAAGGCTATTAAATTTTATCGGAAATTAAATTAAGTATATTTTTTCATTAGATAGGGCGTTTATGAAAAATATTTAGATTGGGCTTTTAAGAATTGCCAGCCGAACGTAATGTTTCAATTCGTAGTCGATATGAAAAAAAAAAATAAACTGCGCTATTTCGGTTACCAGCACTGTATATATGTGTTTTGCACATACACATGCTAACTGTAAAAGAGTTGAACCTAATTCTAGTAAATTTCCAATAAAAGTCAAGAACACGCCACTATAATGGGAAAATATATACAAATAATACAACTATCGAAGCTCACGAAAACACATTAGAGCCACAACAAAAGAAAATCAGAAAATCTGTACTTCACCAATTGCTGCCGTTGTAGCCATTAAGAACCGATAAAGATGCGAAAACAACAATAACATAAGATGATGTCAATTAAGAAGCTTTCAAAAAGTTTGTATTTTACTAGAAAGCTACCGGCTGAAAAAATTATCCGATTTTAAGAACTTATTTGATGTTACCGTGATCCTCACTACATCTTAAAGATATAGCAGACATCCATCTTATTTTTCGAGAAAATGTTACATAAATAAAAGTTTATCTGGAATTTTTCTTTATCGAAAATTTTTTATACCAATCAATAGATTAAAACAAAATAAATAGATTTTGGAAAAATTTGCTTACTTAGGAATGTGAGTGGGATAGAGAGGGGCAGTGGAACTCAGACTGGGACTAGAACTTGAATTGGGACTGGGACGGGGATTGGGTTTGGAATTGGTCTTGGACTTGAACTTCTTCTTGGACTTGGACTTGGACTTGGACCTGAACTTGCACTTGCACTTGGACATGAACTTAGACTTTGACTTGGGCTGGGACTGGAACTGGGTCTGAGAATAAGGGATGGAGAAGAAGAAGAAGAACTAGAAAGAACAAAAAAAGGAAGTAGGAAAAAATTGAGTTAGACGAAGATAGAGAAATAGGAAAAGATGGAGTGGAGAATTAAGAAGAAAAGGGAGCTAGGGAGAAAGTAAGTGATTAAAATGGCGGAGAGAGTGAAAGATACGAAGAGAAAGAGAAAGGGCGAGAGAGAGCAAGAGATTCAAAATTATTAAAAGTTATGCAAATAGATCAAAGTTAGTGCAGAACAAAGTCTGCCAAATCTGCTAGCATGTAGTATAAAAAAGGGATGGTTGATAACTATATGCATTAAAGTTTTGTTATTTTAAGAACTTTTGCACTATAAAAGTTCCACTGTTCATAATAAATATTACATATCTTTGCGGTTTTGATCGAATCGAAAATTTCACCAACTTTGTTCATTGCGCGAACGCAAAAGCCATACAACCATGCGAACAAAAAACTAGCAAAAACAAAAATCTTTAAAAGGAATACTTGAATTACATAAATGCCATTACGGCGTCCAACATGTGACATTGTTAGGGAAGTTTCTGCAGCAGCAGCAATTCATTTTGGGAGCAACCCCAATAGTCATTATAAAACCATAAACTTCGTATTTGTAGAGTTGAATTTTGATAGTTTAAAACAGTTATAAACATTAGAGTGATCAAAAAAATGATCTCCTATTTTTAACAGATATCGCGTTGAAATTTGTGGCACAAATCTATCCGATGCAAACTGTGTGGCAAATTATTTACTTTTTGTGATTTATCTGGATTTTTTTCCTGTTTGTCTAAATTAGTCGCCTGGAAATGTTTTTTATGTGCATATGTGCATCGTAATTTTAAACACACTGGTTCACACTTCGAATGCAGGTAATTTATTTAAATTTATTCAACAGGTTTTTTAGATTTAAACATTGTTAATTCATACAATTCGCGAATATTAAAAAAAAAAACAAGTAAGGAAGGCTAAGTTCGGGTGTTACCGGACATTACATACTCAGCTGCCAAATTTAAGCTTGCAAAACTTTTAAATTATCTTGTTTTAAAGGTGGGAGGTGCCACGCCCATTATCCAAAATTTTACTAATTTTATATTCTGCGTCATAAGGTCAACCCACCTACCAAGTTTCATGGCTTTATCCGTCTTTGTATTTCGAAATTTTCGATATCGAAAAAGTGGGCGTGGTTATAGTCCGATTTCGTTCACCTTAAGTAACGATCTGAGATGAGTACCCAGGAACTTGCACACCAAATTTCATTAAGATACCTCAAAAATTACTCAAGTTATCGTGTTTATTGATATCGAAAAAGTGGACGTGGTTATAGTCCGATTTCGTTCACTTTAAATAACGATCTGAGATGAGTACCCAGGAACTTGCGTACCAAATTTCATTAAGATACCTAAAAATTTACTCAAGTTATCGTGTTTACTGACATACGGACGGAGGGACCGACATGGCTAAATGATTTTTTTTTTTTTTTTTCACCCAGATCAGTTTGATATATAGAAGTCTATATTTATTTCGATGAGTTTATGCCGTTACGGGGTACCATTACAATTAATACACTCTGTGAGCTCTGCTCAGTTGAGTATAAAATTTCACAATAGTGAACGGCCTCGATTACTTAAATCATTTGCTCAATAATGTTTTTCAAACATTTTTGTAAACGACTGGTATAATGCATTATGTATGTACATTTTTAAATTGTATCAATCTAAATTTTTTCCGAGTATTTGATTGAAAATTATAGGTTAGGGTGAAAATTAGTCGCTGAGTCGAAATTTGTTGTCAAATTTTTTATGGATTTTTAGTTTCGACAGGTGTTCGATTATTCATACACTGGGCACAAGTGGGGCTCATTTTTTCTTATTTACTCAACTGAGTATTGCAGCTGCTGGGTAAAAAAAAACTAATATACATATATCAAGATAACTTTTTATTAAATAATATTTAAAGGCTTATAATAAATCAAAATATTGAACGCGTTTATATTTTAACTTAACCGCACTGGAACAATATACTATAAAAGCGTGCAATTACTAGCATATGCTGATGACATTGATATCATCGGCCTAAACACCCGCGCTGTTAGCTCTGCTTACTCCAAACTGGAAAAAGAATCGGTAAAGATGGGTTTGATGGTGAATGAGGACAAAACGAAGTACCTGCTGTCATCGAGCAAAGAGTCAGCGCATATGCGCCTTGGCAACCACGCTACTGTTGGCAGCCATAATTTCGAAATAGTAAAAGACTTCGTTTATTTGGGAACCAACATCAACACTAGCAACAACATCAGCACTAAAATCCAGCGAAGAATCAATCTTGCCAATAAATGCTACTTTGGACTAGGTAGGCAATTGAAAAGTAAAGTCCTCTCTCGGCGAACGAAAATCATACTCTACAAGTCACTTATCGTACCCGTCCTGCTATATGGGGCAGAAGCATGGACCATGACAACAGCAGATGAAGCGGCTTTGGGAGTGTTCGAGAGAAAAGTTCTTAGAAATATTTATGGACCTCTACGCGTTGGCGATGGCGAGTACCGAAGAAGATTTAATGATGAGCTGTACGAGCTATACGCAGACATCAACATAGTCCCGCGAATTAAAACGCAGCGGCTGCGCTGGCTAGGCCATGTTATGCGAATAAAAGATGATGCTCCAGCCAAGAAAGTGTTTCTATCGGAACCCGCCTATGGAAGTAGAGGTAGAGGGCGGCCCACACTCCGTTGGAAGGACCAGGTGGAAAACGATTTAAACTCCCTTGGTGTGACCAATTGGCGCCGGTTGGCGGAGCGAAGGAGCGACTGGCGCGCCTTTTTGGACGGCCATAACCGTTTAGACGGTTAAGCGCCAATTAAGTAAGTAAGTTATATTTTAAGAGGTATCTCACCAAAAATTGTTGGTGAAGTGTGATGTTAAATCTCTTGCATACGGAGGAACTGGGATTCTAGCGCTACGTGCATCTAAATTTTCCATTATTTTTATAATGAGATGTTATCCCTCTGGATTTCTAGGATGAGTATCTTTTGAAAATCTTGGAAAATAAATTAGGTCACTTCGTCTTCTCCAGCATTTCCGAAGCTCAGAGCGGTTATTATAACAGAATACTGTAACGAATTTACTGAAGTACCGTTTATTTGCAATCTTCTGCTTATGTTCGCATGCTAAACTCTTGAATAAAACACTCCGTATTCTGTATTACAATTTGGTCTTTATTAGACTACTTTGAAAGAACTCCGCAATTAAACTTCACTTCGCAACTGATAGCGTATTTAAATCAAACTGGTTTCCCATGCCTCAGCTGGTGCTGCTTTTATACTCTTCGGTTTCCTCGTTCGCATACTTCTAGGCGTTTCTCCTTCTAGAATTTACTACTTGTTTACCAGCTATAAACTCACCCGCTACAAACTACAGATGCACGTTTATAGCTTCTCATATGCGTGTGTATATGTGAGTGATACTTCGGCCGATGACTGCATACTTTTGTGAGTATCTCAGATATAAGCATGTGTTTGTGCATATCTCTCCGCTACTTGTATGTACATATGTGTAGACATAATGATTGATTTATGTAGATAAAAGTGACTGCTTAGTATCGGCTTAGAGATGATAGTATGCCTTAGTGTTGCTAATACTCGTCACAGTACGATAATGCTTTTTTTATAGTAGCGACCAAAAAATACTGTCCGTGAAGATTAATACAACTTTTTGAATCGAATCGCAATGTAATGGTTGTAAACGGCTTTCTTGTGCCGAATTGTTGTGTTTGTTGCGCAGAGTCGTTTCTCCGATAATAGGTACATTAAATAAATATATTGTAAATGGTTGTCAAAAATCATATGACGACTCGGATTCTCAACACTCTACAGGAGTCATAAAACCATATCTCCTGCCAATCAAATCTGCTTGTCGTTTTTATCGCCTTCTCCAACATACCGCATACAATAATATTGGTAGCCAGAAACCAAACACTGACACTGTAACTTGTAACCGAAACAAATGGGTTTCTCACGCGTGAACAACCAACTTGTGGAACCGTTTTTTCGTTAATTGAAAGGGTTCATTCCCTCTCTTTTCCGTTGATGCAGTCGTAGCAATGGGTATTTCTATTTCTTCGTCACTTCAGTTTTCTATAATACCACAGAAAAATAAATGCTTAATGTGTCCAGCATTCGACTAATCGCACACTAAACTGCACATGTGTACAGAGGCCGTTTTATTGACTTCGCAAATAAAAAAAGTAGCAAGCATAAAAACTTACACGTGCGTTGGTGCCATCGAAGCTGTTCGGGGTCCACAACTCTACTGTCGAGTATTTTTATTCTCTGAGCCATCTCGTACATGTTAGTATTGTGAGAAAAAATCAATCAAGTATTCTGAGGAAACATTTTACCTCAAATTTATGAAAAGTTTTATACAAAGCTAAGAAATTCTTACTCATTACCTTGTTACTTTCCTCGATTTAATGAACAGTTTTTTAGGAATAACCAGTGTCAAATTAGGCATGCTTATAGATGCAGCCAAAGAGGAAATCCGATATTTGTATGTGAACAAAGCACAGTTAAAGTGGATAGCACCAGAAGAAACGCAATGTTAAAAGCTACATGGTTGAACTACAAAGAAAGAAGGACAAGAGGTCTACTGAGTACATCAACGGTCGACACGAATAAACTTATAGCTGTTTGTGACGGTCATTGGGCTTAAGGAAAGCATACGAAAAAGATTTTGACTCCTCATAAAGACCACTGCAAACTAACAAGGACACTGTTGATCACTTTCTTTGTCAATGTCCGGCTACAGGATCCTGAAGACCGAAAATAGGTTATCTAAAATACAAATTCCAAGTATTCTTGATTTTATAAACAGTTCGGCCGATTGTAGTAAATATCCGATGCAGCATTCACATTTTCTTATGTGTAATGCTATGTATACGCCACGTGGTGTGAAGTAACTTTTTTTAAGTTTGTTTGAAGTTATCAAGGCAGACATACAAACTTTCTTTAACATGCTTACATATTAGAGTGGCCCTTATTTGTATGAAGAAAATTTTATCATCAGATTTCCAAAGTCTCAACCTTTAAATCGATAGTAATATAGCCGAAGATATCACACAAAAAATTTTATCCCGATTGCAGATGGTTTAGGCGTGTCGCAGGGGGGTCAAAATTGAACTTGCTTTATGGAGACCCAAAAAATCGATAGTAATATAGCCGAAGATATCACACAAAATTTTTTATCCCGATTGCAGATGGTTTAGGCGTGTCACAGGGGGGGTCAAAGTTGAACTTGCTCTATGGAGACCCAAAAAATAAAAGTGATTTTTCTTTTTATGTATTACTCGAAATCGGTAGCCCTATGGTAGAAAATATCAGATGCAAATTCTGGTCCCGGTTGGAAACGCCTAAGGGGTGTCGCAGAGGGGTTGAAGTTCAGATTACCCTATGGAGACTCGCAAAATAAAAGTGATTTTTCTTTTTATCTAATACCCGAAATAGATAGCACTATGGTCGGATATATCACATACAAAATTTGGTTATGATTGGAAAAGCCTAAGGCGTGTCGCAGGGGGTAAAAGTTCAGACCACCCTATGGAGACTCGCAAAATAAAAGAGAAAGATAAAAGAGAGGAATGGTCTATATATAGTAACTTATGGGTTTTTTGTCAATATTATAAGCAAATTAATTGCATAAAATAAATTACGTTTTCATTTTTTGAGCCTCCATCGGTTAATTTTTGTGTGTTATATCTCCGACCATAGTGATATCTATTTCGGTTATTAGATAAAAAGAAAAATCACTTTTATTTTTCGAGTCTGCATAGGGTAATCTGAAATTCAACCCCCCTGCGACACGCCTTAGGCTTTTCCAATCATAACCAAATTTTGTATGTGATATCTCCGATCATAGTGATATCTATTTCGGGTATTAGCTAAAAAGAAAAATCACTTTTATTTTTCGAGTCTGCATAGGGTAATCTGAAATTCAACCCCCCTGCGACACCCCTTAGGCGTTTCTAATCGGGACCAGAATTTGCATCTGATATTTTCTACTATAAGGCTACCGATTTCGAGTATTAGATAAAAAGAAAAATCAGTTTTATTTTTTGAGTCTCCATAGAGCAATTTAAATTTTGACCCCCCCCCCCCCCCCACCCCCCCCTGCTACACGCCTAAACCATCTCCAATCGGGATAAAAAATTTTGTGCGATATAGTTGACCGTGGTGCAACCGACCTAGGGGTGAGACTGGAAAAAATACTACATTCGATTATAAGGACCACCCTAATGTATATATTTTGACCGAACTTTCATCACTTTATTGGCACTACAGCGTTTGATTTTGATGACTGTTTCTCTTGTTAACTGCACTTCGTTTGCAGCATAATCGTTATAAGTATGTACGAGTGCACATTGAACGCGAGTGCATGTAGTCAGTCATCATTCTAACTTGACATATCTATACATCTTATAAAATAAGTCATTAAATGTCGATTTAATGTAATAACTTTACACAAAAAGCTCCAATTTGAAAACAGTTTCTTGCATCCCAAAGCTTAGCCATGTGATATGGTTAATTTGGATATGGTAAAAAATAATCTATAGCAGGAGCTAAACAAATTGCAAATAAAGTGGTAAAATATCATACAGGCAATTCACGATAAATTGCATATAAGTGACAAAGATATGCATTTGCATTAAAGTACATCAGATCATGAGGGACCTTACTGAATCGCCATGGCGAATACTATAGCAACCAACAAATGAGCACAAGTTAACAAGATACGACTTAAGTGAAGACCAATTAGGTAAAAAAAAGTTATAAAAACAACTCGTGAATAGCGAAGTAACTGAAACAAATTTGTTATAAAATTGTTGAGGATCACACGCATATACCCACATACGTATATATTGAGCAATTTCCTTTATAAACGCGTAAAGATCTCCATTGAGACTACTCGTAATCTAACCGAAGGTGTTCTTGTAGGGCATATCAGCGGTCGCAATATTGCTGTGTGAATTGCATTCCGAAAGCAATGGATAATTACTTAGTATTAATTACTTACTTAAATAATTGGCGTTAGCCGTTCAAACTTTTACGGCCAGCCAACAAGCTAAATTGGTGACACCAAGGGTCCTTCCAGCGGAGTGGGAGCCGCCTGTAATTGGTTAATAAATATTAAAATATTAATTTCTTGTATTCCAAAGACTATTTATTTCTCTCACAAAATTAATTAAATTAAGTATATATAAAAGTCAAAAATTTTCTTTTGAAAAACTATAAACTCAAAAACATCCTAAATCTAAAATATCACAAATAACAAAATTAAAATATACAAAGTAAATATTAATAAACAATAATAAAATTACTAACAAAGTCCCTACAATACTCCCCTTTCCAGAGAATTAATATCAAATAAATTAAACATAATATGTTCCTTAATTATACTCAGCGTGCTTTGCACAAAGAGTGTATTAATTTTGATTGGATAAAGGTTGGTTGTACAGGTATAAAGAAATCGAGATAGATATAGGCTTCCATATATCAAAATCAACAGCATCGAAAAAAAATTTGATTGAGCTATGTCCGTCCGTCCGTTGGCCTGTCCGTTAAATATTGAGTATCTTCACCAAATTTGGTACTCGAGCTTATCTGGACACAGAATATATTGGTATTGAAAATGAGCGAAATCGGATGATAACCACGTTCACTTTTTATATATAAAACATTTTGGAAAACACAAAAAACCTGATACACCTAGAATGTTAAAACTTGACGTGTAGACTTATACAGACACTCTTGATGAAAATTTGGAAAACTTGTTTAAAACGGGCGTGCCACCGCCCACTTGTGATAAAATAAATTTTACAAATGTTATTAATCATAAATACAAATCGTTAAACCTGTCGTAACAAAATTCGGCAGATTGGTTGCCTTTACTATAAGGAATAATTTGAAGAAAAATTAACGAAATCGGTTAAGGACCACGCCCACTTTTATATAAAATATTTTTAAAAGGGTCGTGGACGAATAAAATAAGCTATATCTTTTCAAAAAAGAGCTTTATATCAATGGTATTCCATTTCGCAAGTGGATTTGTAACAAAAATTAACATATCGTAATGAAATTTGGTACACATATTTTCCTTATAGCAGAAAATATTTCTTGTAAAAATGGACGGAATCGGTTAAAGACCACGGCAACTTATATATAAAACAAGTTTAAAAAGGTCGTAAACTAAAGAAGCGAAAGGTATTTCACTCCACATTACAATAGGGACATTTTTGAGTAGGGTTGCCATTTACGGTTGGGGTAGTTAGACGAAATAGTACTCTGCTTACTCATGTTCTATTAAAGCTTTAAAGGAGAACATTAAAGTTAAAAATCTTCGTAAACAAATTTTTACACATGATTCGACTTACTTTTCTTAATTTCACACTCGCTAATAAAATTGAAATGCAATATCAAGGCACCGTGGTAAATTCTAGCAAAATATATTTAAATGCATATGTTGGGCAAATATGAAATGAATAATTGCAATTTCTCACAGATTACTATTAGAGAGATTTCTCACCATAGGAAAAAGATATCTCACCATGGTAATTTGTTACTGTTGAACACTAGAGGTAAATGTTCCATTTGAAAACGACATCTAAACATTTAACTACTTACCAACAGATGGTGCTTAGGGAAGTAAGTTGACATTTAATTAAACTAACTGATATTTGTCACAAGTTTTTGTAATGTTATAAAATTGTGAGACTTTCATAGTGTATAACTAAAAATTTTTGAAATTAATAAATCGGCGCATGAAGATACTCGAGAAACGTTGCCAGCACAACGAAACGTTGCCGAGCAAAGCTCTGCCGCCCAGGTACTTTTATTGATATAGATGTTACTTCTGTTTTTAACGCTGTTTTCAAAGTCAATGATTGGCAACAAAATCGCAATTTCTAATAAGTTATAAACTCTCTGCCCTGGACTATTAGGATGTAAGAGTATGTAACGGTTTACGGCTTGGTCTTGGTAAAACTCGATATAAATTCGCATTTGTAATAAACACTGTTTAACTTTTCGCAGCTTGCTATATATTAATAATGTGGGTGGAAGTTGTTCTTTATGGATAATGGTCTCGATAACATAGCAAAATCGCCAATGTAGTTGGTTAATAAATATTAAAATATTAATTTCTTGTATTCCAAAATATATTAATTTCTTGTATTTCTCTCACAAAATTAGGTATATACTCGTATAAAAGTCTAAAATTTTCTTTTGAAAAACTATAAACTCTAAAACAACTTAAATATAAAATATCACAAATAACAAAGTTAAAATATATAAAGTAAATATTAATAAACAATAATAAAAATATTAAAAAAGTCCCTACACCGCCCTCTTCCTCTAGTAATAGTTTTCATCATAAGGCTATTTTTCTTAGTATTATGTTTTATAGTTTCGATACCGTAAGAGATGAACCACTAGCTCGGCGTGATTACATGAGTGCCGATTATGAGTCTATAAATAATTTTTTGCACTCTTCCAATTGGGAGTTTCTGAAAAATTCCGGCTGTCCCAATACTTCTTACGAGATATTGTGTTCCATTTTTTCTGAAGCCATCTCTAATTTTGTTCCCCTAAAAAGATGCGCAGCTAAAAACAAGCCACCTTGGTTCAATCTAAGACTCTCTAACTTGAGAAATAAAAAGAATAAGGCTTTTAAGAAGTTCAAGAATAATAGTTCTGAAATCAATCGTCTTAACTTCATTCATTTAAGAAAGGAGTATGATCATCTTCATAACTTCTTATTTAGGCACTATATGTATACCGTTGAAACGAATTTAAAGTCCAATCCGAGAGGATTTTGGAAATTCATAGATTCCAGGAGGAAAACAAATGGATTCCCAACGAACTTGGAATATTATGGCGCTATCTCTCATAATACTGTCGAGTCCTGCGACTTGTTTGCAAAGTTTTTTCAGAAATTTTATGAGAATCATAGCATTCCTATATCGCCTACATTTCATTCCATACCTTTACCTTTTATAACCTCCTTTTCAATCGCCGAAGAGGATGTACTATCCGCTATTTCATCGCTAAAGTCCAGCTCCAAACATGACTCCGAGGGATTTGCGCCTGTATTTTTCAAGCGTTGCTGCTATACTTTAGCTAATCCCATATCCCAGCTTTTCCAGCATTGTATCAATAAGGGTACTTTCCTCGACCAGTGGAAGTTATGTCACATTGTTTCGGTCTTTAAGTCTGGTGATCGTAATGATGTTTGTAATTATAGGCCTATCGTTATACAGGGGACACTGGCCAAATTGTTCGACTACATAATCCAATCAAAGTTATTTTACCATGTTCGGGATTTTATCTCTAAAGATCAACACGGCTTCTTTCCTGGAAGATCAACCTGTTCGAACTTGACCCTATTATCGAATAGTATAGTGGGTGCGTTCGGAAAGCAGGCACAACTTGATGTGATTTACACAGACTTCTCCTTCGATAAGGTATGTCATACCATACTTTTGCAGAAGTTACGAAGTTACGGAGTTAGTGGCATTCTCATTAATTTCTTCGCTAGTTTTCTGTCAAACAGGAAACTATTTATTAAGTTAGGGAATACAACCTCAAGACTATTTATCGACGCGTGGTCAGGTATACCTCAGGGTACTCACTGCGGACCACTGCTATTTCTTTTATTTATTAACGACCTACCGAATTGCTTTAAATTCGCTAAGTGCCTAATGTTCGCGGATGACGTCAAACTTTTTTGTACCGTTCGTGATGCAAGTGATAGCCATAAGTTACAAGTCGATCTCAATTCACTGAATCAGTGGTGCACATTGAATTGTCTCAAACTGAACATCAATAAATGCTGTGTTGTCACCTTCTCTAGGAAGTCTAACAACATAATATTTAGTTACAATATAGACAATTGTGCTCTAGCTAGAAGTACCAAAATGAAAGTTTTGGGTGTTATTTTCGACTCAAAGCTAACATTTTCTCAACACATTGACTTAATAGTATCAAAAGCTTTTTCTATGATAGGGTTCATAAGAAGAAATTCAATGGATTTCAGAGATCCTTGCACTTTAAAAGCTCTTTACATATCTCTTGTTCGAAGCAGACTAGAGTATTGTTCTCTAATATGTTGCCCATACTATGAAACCCACTCAAACAAAATCGAAAGAGTTCAAAAAGTTTTCACGAAATTTGCTCTAAGAAAGTTACCGTGGCAAGGTAATCTTCCTTCTTATATTGGTAGACGGAAACTAATGGGCTTGCAGTCCCTATATGATAGGAGAATATACTTCTCAATACTTTTTATTTATAATGTCATTAATAATAACATACACTGTGACGACTTATCTAATTTGGTCAATTTATATGACCCGCCTCGTAACTTAAGAAATAATCGCTTATTGGTAGACACATTCCACTCTACTAATTACGCCATGAATGAGCCGATTGCTAGGAGCTAGGAGAAATTTGCTCTAAGAAAGTTACCGTGGCAAGGTAATCTTCCTTCTTATATTGGTAGACGGAAACTAATGGGCTTGCAGTCCCTATATGATAGGAGCATATACTTCTCAATACTTTTTATTTATAATGTCATTAATAATAACATACACTGTGACGACTTATCTAATTTGGTCAATTTATATGACCCGCCTCGTAACTTAAGGAATAATCGCTTATTGGTAGACACATTCCACTCTACTAATTACGCCATGAATGAGCCGATTGCTAGGAGCGTTAGATTATGCAATACCTATGCAAGCGTTATTGAGTTTAATGATAGTATAAGTATATTTAAATTAAAATTATACACTATTTTTAATTGATTAACTGCGTATTATATCTAGTCTGTAAGAATTAAATTCTGTAGACTGAACTTAAATAAATAAATAAATAAAAGTACCACGGAACAACTTGCAAGATAAGCTCTTCTCGGATCAATATAGCGACGAGTTTCTTAGTTAATTCATTTTTTAACGAATTAGAGGGCCAGGTTGAATCACGTCTCCTTTTCTCTTAAAACCTTTTCATTGCAGAAGCACTCAATGAACGCTTGCGAAACCACTGCCAAGAAGAAATCATGTACAAAAATAATTCCAATTTTTTAAGTTAGTTTACTCAGCACTTCAATCTGTGGCTTTGTGTTGGTAGACCAAAACACAACCGCCACACAGCTATACCAAATAAATAAAACGATCACGTGAAAATCAAAAATTTAACAACTTTGCGACACTTCAAAGCAACGATTGGCAAAGGCTAAGATTGAAAATGCCACTCTACTATATTTCACTATTTCACACTTTGTGACAGCTTCAATCCATCCAACCATGCAGTCACACAACCAAGCATTGGGGTGCCATGTAAAGTTGGTGTATTTCTCTGACGGTGCGATAAATGTGGTTACAACGGCTGAAATAGTGACATGACTTCTGGGATAGTGGCTATAGTAAAGATAGCCAAACCAATAGCATTTTCCTCCTTGAGATATTGCCGAAACTGCACTGGGAAACTATGCAGTATCCAACAGTGAAGCAATGTAAAGCTTCCCATCACCCTTCCGCCCAACAATTGCGGTACAAATTCAAAAGGGGAAACGGAAACCAACCATAATGACACTGAAGGCGACAGCAGCGTAGGCGGGGATAAAAACGAAGACATAACAGTAAACGAGTCAGACATGCCATGCTGAGTCTAACACAAAACGTCGAAGTGTGTAGTAATAGCGACAGAATCAAACAGAGCGAAGCAATACGTCGAATTGCAAAAAAGACTGCAATGAATAAAAATACACAAACGCTGTGGGAATAACAAAATATGAAGAGATGCGTTACAGCAAAAACTGTCTGAAAGCACAGATTTCATGTATGAATAAAGATCAGTGAAGTTAAATGTACGAATAATTTAGTTTTAAATAGAAACTAAAAAATAAAAAAATTAAAGGTGCGATAACCTCCGAAAACATATGCGTCGTGCTCCTTTTTTATTTTTTCTACAAATTGGCGGGACGGGACCTACTTGTTTTATGCCGACTCCGAACTGCATCTGCGAGGCAGATGAGTTTTCACTGAGAGCTTTTCATGGCAGAAATACACTCGGAGTGTTTGCCAAACACTGCCGAGTGGCGACCGCGCTTAGAAAAATTGTCTTCTAATTGAAAAAACCTTATTTCTAAAATTTTGATACTGCTTTGCCGGGGTGTGAACCCAGGCCAGTCGGTGTAGTAGGCGGAGCACGCTACCATCACACCACGGTGGCCGTTAGAAACTACCCCTACAAAAATTATTTAAGTTACCAAATACCAAGAACATTATGTCGTAAAAATGTTGCTTTATAATAATTACTCAATGAAATTTGAAAAATTTTGTTCAATATTAATTATGTGAAACGTTTAATTTTTCTTGCTCAACTTTTTGATGAGCCAACGTTTATTACTTTTGTATTTTTGATAAAAGCTATATGGTCGGTGGTTGCTAGGTAAAAAACGAAGTGTTATACCTTCTTCACGGAAATATGTTGTCACGTCACCTATATATATATATATATATACACCATTTTCGGCACGCAAGTGCAAGAGATGTGTACACTGTTGTCATGTTGGAAATAAAGAGCCAAAGATATTAAGTGGTATACTTAAGCAAATGCGTAGTTTTAATTACTGATACATAAAAAACAAAGTACGTGTCTAGGTAACAACGTTTAAGTTGAAATTTGATTCTTTTTGAGGTTTTTAAAGATTGTAAATATTTGTACTTTATTTGGTTGCATTAATATGAAATAATGATTGCACAAAGAACAAAAACAAAAAATTTCCTAAAAAAATCAAATAAAATGAACAAAAAAAAAAAATAATAAAAATAAAAAAAAAGATAATAAAAAATTAGTAATAATATAAATTGAAGGAAAAACTTTATTATAAAAAATAAAATAAAATGAAAAAATTAATTAAATAAAAAAAAAATAAAAATAATAAATATATTATAAAGTAAAATTTCTCAATATAAAAAAACTAAGTAAAGTAAAATAAAATACCATTAAAAAATTCTTTATGAATTATTATTGATCTTTAATTTTTAAATTTATATATAAGGCATCGAGCTCATAAAATAATTTAATACCATTAAAAAAGTAATATTAAAAAAAATTTATAAATAAAATTTATAATATCAATTAAAGGAAATATTTTATTAAAAAAAGAAAAAAAAAAATTAAAAAATATTAAATAAAATAAAGGAAAATAAAAAAATCAAATAAAATAAAGCAAAATAAAATAAAATAAAATAAAATAGCATAAAATAATGTTATGTTTGGCTTTAACAGTCTCTAAATAATTACTTTTTGTAAAATGTTTATTTTACATCGATACAAGTCGATGACATACCAATAACAAATTGGTAAGTTTCCGAAAACATATTGATATCCTAGTCGATTAAAACACGATTTCATTAAATTTAATTTAATTTATATTAACCAAATTTTGCTTAATTAAATTTAATTTAATGAATGAAATTGTAATACTTCAACCATCGTAGGAGTGCGGGTTCAAATCCCACTCCCGGGATAAGAGGCTCTGAAGAGATTTTCAATGTATAATCGAAATAGATGTCGCATTGTCCGTCCTGATGTCACGTGCCATCGACACACTTAGTTTCTATTTATACATTTTTGTTTGTTTTTTAATTGACGCAAAAAGAACCTCCGAAAGATTTTAGGCTTAAAAAACTTGTCTTTAATTGAAAAAACTTGTTTTTAAAATTTTGATGTGAACGCAGGGTCGTCGGTGTGGTAGGCGGAGCACGCTACCATCATACCACGGCGGCCGACCGAATGAAACTAATATAAATTAAATTAAATATCATAAAATTAAATTAAATTAAATTAAATTAAATTAAATTAAAACAAATTTTTTAATTAAACTGCGTTAAATTAAATTGAATTATGCTAATTGAAATTGACATAAATTAAATTTAATTTAATAAAAAAGTCTTTTTATCGACTCGATATCCAGTTGCTATCGCAAGGAAATCAACACGTTTTCGGAAACTGATAGATTTTGTATCGGAGTGTTAGCAATTTGTTATAGAAATTATATCGATTATGTTATCAGAAATGTATAAATTTTTTTCGAAAAATTTTCGGTTTTTTATCGAAGGGTTTCCAATTTGTTATTGGTATGATATCGATTTTTTAACGATGACTCATCCGTTTGTTATGAAACGCATACATTCAAAGCTTCAGTGCTTTATTCTGTATTGCGAACGATAGCTCAAACCAACGATTCGCCTGCAAACGATTTCATCTAGCAAAGGTAGTCTCTTACTACCTTTATGTCTTACTCTTACTTTATGTCAAAAACGAAGGCGGAAGAAATCGTCAATTGATATATTGTCATCGTTTAACATAGTGCAAATACACCAGCGATTCATCTCTGAGAAGAAACGAACGTTCGTTTCGTAATAGAGATATAAAGTAGATGACACATACATAACCCTACAAAAGAAAGCAATAAGGAGACCATGATAAGATGATAACAAATCAATAGCAAGCTGAAAACAAATCGGAATCTCGAATATAATAATTCGCTACCAATAATAAACCGATATTAAAACAATAGGTTGTCGGTATCGGATGTTCCATACATACCGACGAAGATCTTATTTAAAAGCACGAAACTTTTTGCTTCAGGTAAATTGACCTCTGTTGTGGGTTAATTTCAACCCCTGGGCGAGCTCTAATTAATTGGTACTCACGCCGTTCTTTTCTTAAGTTGCTTAATAACTCTGTGCAACACCAAGTAAATGAAGGGGAAACTAGAAATTTTTTTCTTATCGTCCATAGAACACGGCTGCACTAATAGTTTTTCTCAGTCAACTCTTTTTTTTTCTGTTAACACTAACTCACGTTATTCAGCTCATGTATTCTTTAAATTTAAGCTACAAAGTGC
Source organism: Eurosta solidaginis (assembly GCF_040869045.1). Classification (NCBI taxonomy): domain Eukaryota; kingdom Metazoa; phylum Arthropoda; class Insecta; order Diptera; family Tephritidae; genus Eurosta; species Eurosta solidaginis. Next base: position 71,881,746 of record NC_090323.1, on the reverse strand, counting down.
TATAACGTTTTTATAGCCAGCATGTATCTGTGCATAATGGTATTGTAACCTTAATTGGGTACCGATCGTACTTAATGGCATACAGGAATAGAGCTAACCATAGACCTCTTTACATCAAACTTGTGGGATCGAAAAGGCAGGAAAATTCGCAAGGGGTTGTCTTAGCCTTTAAGCATTCACCATAAGCCAAGATATATAAGGAACCTGGCATTTTTTATGACAAGAAACATACATTTTGAAAAATGGGCGTGGCTAGTTTTCCAAAGTGAGTCAATAGCCATCGAAGGTATCATGTTCGAATTTGGCACGTCAGGATTACTATTGTATATATGCATTGTGAAAATAAACGCAGTCAGTTGGCAGCAACGGTAATTTTAAAAGAAACCTCTATCGAAACTTCGAAAAATGAAAAAAAAATATAAATTATTACCCAGACCTAATAAAATGATAAATCTTGATATATGGGTTGTGCCATGTGGATGGTAAGCCGCCAATGAAAATCCATTGAGGATTTTAAAATGTATCCAAAATGTAATCATAACCGGCCACATTTGTGAGAATACATTTTAAGCAATATCATTATAGATATTTTCGTGAATATTAAAAAAATTTTGAAAAAATTGTATGTGATCCCCCCTTTAGTTAAACTCCTCCTACCACTTTTAATATCAAAATATAACAAAACAGCGACCAAATTAAAGAGATTTGTTAAGGGCAATATTCCTATGATAACATATGCTTTATAACTCCTTACGGAAGACGATGTTTTCATGTGTGGGTACTCTGTTCCAGCTTTCATATCATTTAATGTCTGTGACATTTCTTTGTGAGTGTATCCCATATATTTATGAAAGAGTACACGTTGGGTATATAATGGTAGATTTAGCTCTAACTTTAACTTGCTTACTTGTTATACTCAGTTGAGCAGTGCTCACAGAGTATATTAACTTTGATTGGATAACGGTTGGTTGTACAGGTATAAAGGAAACGAGATAGATACACACACACAATTTGATTGAGCCATGTCCGTCCGTCTGTCCGTTAACACGAATAAATTTAGAGGTATATTGATGAAATTTGGTATGTAGGTTCCTCAGATCGCTATTTAAAATGAACGATATCGGACTATAAGCACGCCCACTTTTTCGATATCGAAAATTTCGAAAAACAGAAAAAGTGCGATAATTCATTACCAAAGATGGATGAAGCGATGAAACTTGCTAGGTGAGTTGAACTTATGACGCAGAATAAAAACATTAGTAAAATTTTGGACAATGGGCGTGGCACCGCCCACTTTTGAAAGAAGGTAATTTAAAAGTTCAGCAAGATGTAAAATTTTTTTAAGTAAAATTTTAACAAAAAAGTTAATATTTTTACAGCATATAAGTAAATTATGTCAACATTTAACTCCAGTAATCATATGGTGCAACAAAATACAAAAATAAAATAAAATTTAAAAATGGGCGTGGCTCCGCTCTTTTTCATTTAATTTGTCTAGGATAATGCCATAAGTCGAACAAAAATTTACCAATCCTTGTGAAATTTGGTAGGGGAATAGACTTTATGACGATAACTGTTTTCTGTGAAAATAGGCGAAATCGGTTTAAGCCACGCCCAGTTTTTATACACAGTCGACCGTCTGTCCTTCCGCTCGGCCGTTAACACGATAACTTGAGCAAAAATCGATATATCTTTACTAAACTCAGTTCACATAATCATCTGAACACACTTTGTATTGGTGTAAAAAATGGCCGAAATCCGACTATGACCACGCCCACTTTTTCGATTTCGAAAATTACAAAAAATGAAAAAAATGCCATAATTCTATACAAAATACGAAAAAAGGGATGAAACATGGCAATTGGATTGGTTTATTGCGCAAAATATAACTTTAGAAAAAACTTTGTAAAATGGGTGTGAAACCTACCATATTAAGTAGAAGAAAATGAAAAATTTTTGCAGGGCGAAATTAAAAGCCATTGGATTCATGGCAGGAATACTGTTCGTGGTATTACATATATAAATAAATTAGCGGTACCTGACAGATGATGTTCTGGATCACCCTGGTCCACATTTTTTTCGATATCTCGAAAAGGCGTGCACCTGTAGAACTAATGCCCACTCCCTTTTAAAATACTGATTAACACCTTTTATGTGATACCCATATCGTAGAAACAAATTCTCTTGTCACCCCTGGTGCACCTTTATGACGATATCCCGAAAAGTCTTCCACCTATAGAACTAAGGCCTACTCCCTTTTAAAATACTCATTAATACCTTCCATTTGATACCCATGTCATACAAACACATTCCAAGGTTACCCTAGGTTCATTTTCTTACATGGTGATTTTCCCTTATTTTGTCTCCAAAGCTTTCAGCTGAGTATGTAATGTTCGGTTACACCCGAAATTAGCCTTCCTTACTTGTTTTTTATTGTTGTATTTTGATTTTGCTTTTCCTATGACCTGGTTACACAACTTAAAGCGAAATTCGAATACATATACATATATACTTGCCATGGTCTAAGCTTCAAGTGACTTTGTGTACCTATCTGTTTAAATAATTTATAAATTAACTATACACAAAAAGATGTGTAAGGGAGAGCTGCAGGAAACAAATGAAATTTATGTTCGTTTACTCTACCCAAGGCATGTATGCAATTATTTAAAAGTATTCCCATATTACAAAGGAAAAAGGGTGCATTGAAAAGAGATTCAATTAACTAAAACATATAAGATGAAAGCGAATATCTCAAGAGTTAGACCGTAGCCACCGTGGTGTGATGGTAGCGTGCTCCGCCTACCACAGCCCTGGGTTCACACCCACGGGCAAAGCAACATCAAAATTTTAGAAATAAGGTTTTTCAATCAGAAGAAAATTTTTCTAAGCGGGGTCGTCCGCCGGCAGCAAGCGCTCCGATTGTATTTCTGCCATGAAAAGCTTTCAGTGAAAGCTCATCTGCCTTGCAGATGCCGTTCGAAGTCGGCATAAATCATGTAGGTCCCGTCCGGCCAATGTATGTATTTACATAATACAAAAATAAAATCTTTAGGTATACTGTCGACCATAGCAAAAATGCAGTAAAGTATAAAAATTGAAAATAGAAATATGAAATGCGAGTTTGACGTTTGTTTTCACTAAATAAATACTTATATTTGGTACACAATACAAATTAAAGAATATGACCTATTAAATGACTTTATGAAGAGCCATTATCATGTAAATAGCGTTCATAATTCTTTTCGGAGCCCGAAGTTAAACGCGAACCTCTTTCGTGTCTTGTAAATCTAAAAAAATAAATGCTATATGAAATGTACTGCTTTCTTATTTTTATTTTCTAGAATAGTTTGACTTTCACTACTTTTATGCTCTGTAATTGTTCTTACAGTCAAATATTATAATGTTATTTTAAAATTGAAACGCAACATATGGAGAATAAAAGCAGTAATTTTTATATTATACTACTTTCTTGCATTGAAAACTTGATTTAATGCTTTTTTGGTTAGGAAATTTAAGATATTCGAAATATAATACAAATTTTAAATCCCGTTTTATCTTTGATTTTGAATTTTTAATGATTAATTTTTAAGGTAATGATAATTTAAAAGGCATGCAAATTTCTGAAAGGCAGTAACTAGACTTTACTGCCTCTTTTCTATGGACAAAACAAATTTTATTTGCCTCTTTTCTTTTAAAGCCTCTTTTCTATGGACAAAAAAAATGTTATTCATGTTATAATAAAATAAAGCGAGTCGTCATATCTGTATAAGACTGCTAGTAAAATCGAATTGAATTTAAACTAAGGAGGTATTTCGGTTTTGGTTTCTCGTTATTATATACTGAAATAATTTCATGTTACAAATATGAATGTATCCATACTCATACTTAGCAGGCGAGGCTCTGGCGACCAACTTCCCCACGATGACACCAAACCTTGGTTTTTCTTCCAATTATTTTATGGCAAATCTAAAGTGTCGTTATAAGAAAAATTGCTAAAAAGTAATATTTTTTTAATGGACGTATGATGGGCTCTTTTTGGTATGGAATTTTCCGTGGTTTCAGAGCCAAAATTCCCAGAATAATCGACGTACCGTCAAAAAACTGTTAGCACAAGTATTTTTCTTATAATATTCAAAGTAAAAGCGGGCTTAATCAGCTAAAAACCTTAACCAATTTCGATTATTCTTTTTGTTTTATTGATTTTCTGACAGGGTGGAAAATTTCAATTTGACAATACCTGCTCACGCACCTACGAACAGATCAGAACGAAAAATTGCACTAACGATGGCGCAACGCTAAACCCGGTATTTACAGTCCACTTACTTCACAACCAAATTTTGACTCCCTTACTTCTTGGTAAAGTATTTTTTTGTTCAAGATTTAACGTTTACTATTAGCAGCGTTCTATGAAGAATAAAAAAACTGTGCTCTTAATAAGATCCACTAAAAGATCTTAGACTGTCAAATAAAGCATCTGATCGAAGTATTCAATCTGGCAATGAAGGAACCCAAAAATAAATTAAACTACATCAAAGCACCCTCTCAAAGCTTGTCGTTTGTTCTAAGGCACAGTCAAGCTCCTATATTGTGAACTATCATACTATCAAGCTCCTTCTGTAAGTACCTAATTTCTGGAAAGCATCGTTTGCTTCTACTTTCGGTGCACTGTAATCTTCTTATAATGAAATTATTAATAGTGAAATTTTGTCTCCAATAATAGTATTTGTTCCCCCCTGAATTATTACAATTTTTCTGCCAAAAATGTGTCCATCTAACGCACATGTCGTCTTATTACAACGTATTAATAATTTATATAAGGAGAGGTGCACTTCTCCATCAGAGAGATAGTTGTAGAAACACAAAACCGCTTTTAAACTTAAAAAATAAATTTTTCCTAGATTAAGATTTAACTTAATGCAAAACTTCACTTAAAACGTTTGGATTTTCACAAAGTTTTGAAAGTAGACTTGTACTTTTCTATAAGAAATATATTGCATTTAAAAAGATGTTGTATAAATGTCCCGTAAGAGCTGTACAAGCTTCTTAGCCAAATAATTTAATTTAAAACTTTGTGGAAATGCGGAGTAACGCACGATTTTTTGTGTTCATCCCTCCAAATAATTTGAAAGGATTGTCTAGGATAACAAAGGAAAGAGTAGAGTTCAAACCAAATTATTTTTAACGATACTTCTATAAAGCAAATAAATTTTGTGGTAGTTAATGTGCAAATTCATTATAACAATGTTTCACTGTATATATATACTTACGTCGGTACGCATACCACCGTGATCGCCACGACTTGTGCGTGTATTTGTTTTATAACCGACTTTGTCGTCCTGCGGCGTCTACACAATTTTAATCTCACTATTGAAATCTATCCAAGAAAATAGTTTGCATACGCCATAAGTTATTGGCATATGTTATTATATCTTGTTTGCTTTTTTACTTGAAATATAGTAAAATATGGGAAATATGTAGATGTGTGTATATATGCAAACACAATATGAAAGGATTGTAAAATCCAATCACCATATAGGGATCCTGCTGTTTAGAAAGTCCTCAAAAATGTATGTAGATATGTAGATGTGTGAGTTTATCAGTGTGTATGCTCTTGCTGATATTTATGCAAAATATTTCATTGTCATAGAACCCTGTTATTTTCTAAATTTATAATACTCCTGCCAAGAGCATTAGTATCTCCGTTCCCCTTTTCAATAAATGTTCCATCGATTTCCGCTTTATTTGCTAGGCGATGCGAGTTTAGAATAACGAAAAGCTTTTTAACCAACAAATAGCCAAGTGCAATGCTCTCAATACATAAAACTGTTATTGTTCTTGAATTTTATTAATTTCTTCTTTTAGCATGGTTCCCCACCATTTCTTCATGCATGCATCCACGTATGTGCTGCATTCTTTTATGCGTACCCTAATGCATTCATGGTTGTATGTATGATACAGGAACTGTATTGTTGGATATGGCCTTTATTCTTAATAGTCTATTAAATTTGGCAAGCGAATCAAAACTATATAACAGCTTTGAAATGTCCTGCATGTAGTTATGTTACAAATAGAGAGAAGGGAAGTATAAATAAGATGATTACTTGAATTGGCATTTACTACGGTGAGTACAGGAATGAAATGTGTCCGGGTTAAAATGTTTTTCGAAAATTTATTTTACGTAGGTGCAGCATTGAATGCACGCAACTATATAGATATTCTGTAAATTAAAATTTACGTATATTTGTGTGTGTGTTTTGTGACGACCAGCTCTTCATAAAACTTTTACCCCACACGGTAGCAGAGTTCTTTCTAACGGGGTATTCTTTACTGAAAATAATGTCGCCCTGTGGGTTCTTCTCCGCTATATCGTAAGTTTGTGCGTTCCTTTCACAAAAAAAGGGTATCATTAACTACAAATAGAGCCACTTGGCGTAGCGGAAGGTGACCTAGTCAAAAGTTGGAGTTTAAAAGTGCAATGTGCAGGTAAAATTTCTCACAGAAAAGAAAATGCCATTAGTCGGTTTTGTAAGAAAAAATAATATTATATATATAACTTTGATCAAACTCATGTTTTGCCCTCTGGGGCGGTTTCACAACACAGGCAGAATTGTAATATCAGCAAAATTCTTATGAAATTGAAAATGAGTCAGAATCCCCAAAAAGCCCTCAAATAACCCCGGGAGAGCCTGGAGAGGGTTCATAAAATCGTCCCGAAATAACCCAGAAGTGTTCAAACCGAGCCTTCAAATACCCCCTAAGGGTGCGGAGAGAGTCTCAAAATCATCACAAATGGCCCTGAAATTATTTCCAAACACTACCAAATGGCCCTCAAATGGCCCCGTAAGGATCCCGAGAAAGTAAAAAAAAATCTAAAACTACCCCGAAGTGATCACCAAAATGCCCTCAAATGCCCTCAAATGCCCCGAAGAGGAACAGAGACTCCCCAAAATTATTACAAAATAGCCCCAAATTATCCAGAGAAAGGCCCCAAAATAATCCTGAAATAACCCCAAAGTGGGCCAAATTTACCCACAAATAAACCGGAGAGGAAACAGAAAGGGTCCTCAGAATTATTCCGAAATTTCCCCAAAGTAACCCCTGGTGGACCCCGATAGATCCTCAAAATCACCCCGAAATAACTCCGGTTGGTCCCCTAGAGAGTTCTCAAAATCATCCGTAAATGGCTCCAAAAGGGATCTCTAAATAACCCCGGGAGTACACCGAAGTAGTTCTTAAAATCATCTCGAAACTACCCTAAGAAGCCTCACAGCTATACGCGAACTGTACGGGTCTATTTTCTGAGCATTCCAACGGTCTTTATTTATTCTTGAATAACAACTTCATCTATTAAACAAAAATAAGAATAAATAAATGAGAATAACCGGTTATCTTCACTCAGAATTTTTTGCCTGCGCAAAAAGTAAAAACTTTTTAGGTTAAGGGCAGGGTGCTTACTACAAGCTGCGCTGGCGATATTTTTTACTTCCTTTATACTAACTCGCTGTCAATTGAACATGTGGAAAAAGCTGTCTCTAAACAGCGCCGTGATATTAATAAAACTCGTCCGATTTTGGAAATTTCGCAATCGAGTTATAAGCAATTTCACGATACCAACACCTGAAGCTTAGGACATATAGACGGGGCAGGGATCGAGATATTAAGAGATGGACAATAAATCCATGGTGAGAACTTGTAATCTTGCTATAGATTTTATGCGAAATACTTATTGAACAATTAACTTGAAGCCTTACTTGGGGAATCCTGCGAACAAGCTTTAAGCTACTGCCAAATAAGCTACAAACTTGAAGCCTCACAGATATTTTAGAGTACCGAGACAACTTAGTAGAGTATCGCAGTGAATTATCGAGACTTTACTTAATTTTATGATGAGGCCTTGATTCGCTACGAAGTTTGTTTAGATCTATTGTGCATGAAATTTCAGCACATTACTGCATGTGTAGGCGTTTAATGTATTTAAGGAACTCTTTAGGCTTTTTACAACATGTAACGAAGGGAAAGTCTCTGTTTTGCAAAAGCCAAGCATTTGCAGAGAATTTAATCTGGCGTTTCATTCTCCAGCTCATTAGCTAACAGATTTGTGTTTAGGTGATACCGTAGACTGTAGTGTCCCGTATATAACTCAGCGAAAGCTCGTGGGTCTTCTCTGCTTAAAGTAATGAGTTTGGCTAATACCCTCGTTGCTGGAGGTATAAACAATTTATCATGTCTTTGCCCTGCATTCAATCCAGTGTTGCTGAGCTGCTTTGTTTCCCAGTTATTTACGTTTTTTCTGGTGTGTGTCGTTATGAGTCTACAGAGGAGCTCTGGATCATAGAATCCTGCTATGGCACCCTTCTTGGATAGGTACTCCGAGCTACTTCAGAATTTTTTTCTAAAGGTATCGATACTACCGTCCCACCGTTACCTGTGTTTCATGGTTGTCCCATGAGTGGTCGGAAATATGCTTTATAATTCTCAATTAAGTTATCATTAAAACTGTGTCCCATTCGAAAATTATGTTATCCATGTACCAAAAGTAAAAATTTAACAAAATTTGTAAGCATACTTGGGTCAAAACATCAACTGTGCTCACTGGTTAAATTTAATACACCACAGGCTATTGTACTCATACCTACGGATGCTTGAATTCCCTTACATATGTATGTATGTAGATTGTAATTATTTTTATGCTTTTGCAGCATATTTTTGGCCGATATTTAATATTTGCGCCGCTATATTTGAGAAAAAAGTAGGTATATTTGGCACATAAATTTACAAGCTTATAAAAATTCGGACTTGCCAATATGCGCGCACGTTTGTAAGCACATGTCCATATGACACCCAAAAAATTGCACCATATACTAGAAAAATTATTTTATTTAATTAACTGATATCGATACAATAAATGTTTAAGTTTCTCTTTTAAGCGCCAAATACACGACACGAACATTTCCGCGAACATTCCCGTTATGTCATGTTTCTGCGACCTTTTCTGTCGTGTATGGTGGTGTTTGACAGTTCGCGCAAATGTTCGCCAAAAATCAAAATATTTTAATTTTTGCCGAACATTTGCGCGAACTGTTCGTGCGTGTATGGCGAAATAGCTCATAATCGTAGTAATTTCTGAACGGAGCAGACGTGCGCGGAAAAGTAAAATGGCAATAAAAAAGTTCTGAGTGAATTTATTGAAATGTATAAATTTTTTTTACGCTTAATTGCCACAGCGAGCAAAGAAAGAGAACTAATGTTCGGCCAAAAGTTCGTATGGTGTATGGCCAAAGCTGCGAACAAGATTGCGGAATGTTCGCGGAAATGTTCGTGTCGTGTATTTGGCGCTTTAGGACCGTTTTCAATGTCTTCAGTTAGTCACTTATCGATAAGTTATCGAAATTTACGTTTTCTCCTTGCTAAGTGAAGCTTCACGTCTCAATTTGGTCCACGAAAAAAGTGTAAACAAACGTCAGCTGTTTGGCTAGTGTTCGTGTATTCACAAGAGCTTTTTGCTATTTGTTCCACAAATATTCCCAATTGTCGATTTAACCGAAGGTTATGTTGGTATAACCTAAAATGTCAAATGAAGCTACCAGATAGATTGCTATCCTCCTATCTGCCAAATCCAACTTAACTGTATATGGTGAAAATGGTTCTACATAATGTACGGCAGCTGCAATGGTATGGAAGAAGCATTCTTGCCTGAAATGTGAATACATCCTGCAAAAATTGTTGGATCATGTGGTCCACTTATGTCATACTGGAGTACTTACCATTATAATCCACTGTAATGCAGCAATAGACCAACTCATGTTTCTACACGAACATATTGTACGCCGATCATTGCTCGTTTTTAACGATTGTGATCACTACACGATGTTTCCCTGCAAAAATCGTTGGATCATGTGGTCCACTGGAGTACTTACTATTATACTCCACTGTAATGTAGCAATGGACCAACTCATGTTTCTATACGAACATATTGTAAGCCGATCATTGCTCGTTTTTAACGGTTGTAATCAATACACGATGTTTATTGGACTGTGGGTACTCCATGGATTACTCTGATGTAATGCGGAGCTGGAGTATACGGTCCAGTCCTAGGACATCGCAGTGTTAATTGGACCATATTTTTTGTATGTATTGTGGTTAATTTTGGAGCACTCGGTTGGTCCATAGAAATCAATATTCAGAAGTCAAATTTCATAAGTCAAAATTAAGAAGTCAAATTTCAGAAGTCAAAATTCATAAAGTAATCAGAGAGCAAAAAACATTAAATTTTGCGCAAAATTAAATTTTTTTTTCTGTCTGATTACTTTCTGAATTTTGACTTCTGAAATTTTTTTCAGCCTGGAACACAGCAACGTCAAAAGAAGGCGTTATATCCCATCGAATTATGGAATATGTATAATATTAACAAATTGGGTGAAGTCCTTACAAATAATTCTATCGAAAGGTGGCACAACGTCATTCGAAGTGCGTTTGGGACACTCGCTAACATATTTAATTTCATAAACAAAATAAAAAACGAACATGCAATAACAGAAACAAAACTGCAGCAATTTTCAGCTGGAGGCGAGCCATATCGGAAACGCAAGATAAAATATAAAGACTTCGTTTTTTAAACGGTTTTATTTAGCTTGAGTTGACAGGCAGGCCGCATGCATGAATCTTGTAATTGAAATTTAAGTAACTTCCCGATAAGCTAAAAGCTTGAAACTTGGAATATAGTTCAGAACCCGATGACAATGCAATAATAAGAAAAAAATCGCCGCTAGGTTGCGCAAGGATCGAGATATTCACAAAAATCGTATTTGTGGTCCGATTTGGCTCATGCTTGGAACACATAATATATACAAGAACAGAAAGCGACTTATGAAAAAAAAAATCGACGCTAAGGTGGCGCAAAGATCGAGATATTCACAAAAATCGTATTTGTGGTCCGACTTGGGTCATGCTTGGAACACATAATACATACAAGAATAGAAAGCGACCTATGATGCCCGATTTGGCTCTTATTTGAAACAAATATTGCATACAGTCCAGTAGAAGTGACATCAAAATATTTTGGAGTTGGAGGAGGGACAAGCATACGTAGCGCAGAGTCGAGTAAAGTCTTTGGAAGGATTATGTATTGAGGACTTAGGTTGTAACAAATTGTCAGGAAAGGGTCCTTGTAATAATGAGTCACTAAATAGAATGAGAAATAATAGGCAATTAAATAAAGATTAAAAACTTGAAAATAAAATAAATAAACAAAATTTTAAAGTTAAACGGTTTTATTGAAAACCATACTTACATGAAATAATAATAATACGAAAAGCTAGAAAATAATTAGGTAGGTCCTAGGTACTAGTCATCACACTCCTTATCAATCTAGGGCGTTGATCAGACAATTAAATAAAAGCGTTGGACGCGTCATATTTCTATTGATAGTCATAAGTAAAACCAACTGACCTTAATCAGGTTATGCTACGCCTCACATTTTTAGAAATTTCACGCGCCCAACGCTTTTATTTCATTGTCTGATCAACGCCCTAGATTGATAAGGAGTGTGATGACTAGTACCTAGGACCTACCTAATTATTTTCTAGCTTTTCGTATTATTATTACTTCATGTAAGTATTGTTTTCAATAAAACCGTTTAACTTAAAAATTTTTTTTTATTTATTTTATTTAATATTGTAAATTCATTTTAAAAAGATAAATGCGAAAGTATTTAATTAATTACATGCTTGCTATCGCACACAATTTAAAATTAAAATTTTCCTACTTTTTCTTTATTCATAATTCCTTCCAAATAAATGAACGTTTCTGAATTTTGAGAAAAATTTAATGTTTTTTCTGTCGTCTGATTACTTTCTGAATTTTGACATCTGAAGGTAAAGAGGTAAATTATTTGTAAATTTAATGTGATTGTCCCATTAAGACTGAGCCCAGTAAGGTCTTACTTAAGGTATACTGGAATCAACGATTTGGATATGTTTGTTAAGGGCTGGCGACTGTGACATTCGGAAATCTCAGTACACGGCTTGGCACACCGTCGAAATGACTTTCCGGTTAACGTCCCGTTCGTTCAAAGTCCATCATCATTAAGTTGGTGGTGCAGGTTCGGTTGAGATCCTCCCGATTAATACTGATCTATCTCTGAACGCAGTCATCATGAGGGACTGCGTCATTATTCACGTGGCCTCCTTGCCACGGGATCTATATAGGTAACTGCACACTCGGACCGAGATAGCGGCCTCAAGTGGGGACCCAATTAAATCGATGATGAGCAACAACAATAATAAAATAAAAAACCAAACACAGGAGAAATAAATGGCGTTCAATCAATTCGTAGGAAGGAAGCTACTTCGCTCTCCAGAAGGGCGTGGCCCATCGGCTGGAGGCCTTAAAAGTACGTTGCAAGTGGTCGCCGGGTGCTGCAAAAAGGGCTCCGACAGAAAGGCTCAAACAGGCGCACCAACATTAGGTGAGCTAATTAAGCAGGCGTAAGCTGCGTGAAATCAACAAAACCCAGCTGGAATAAAAGATAAACAAGCTAGGCAAGGCGATGGAGGACTTGATGCAGTTCTGCATAGGGCGTAATAATATACACGCGGTAATCAAGCGCTTGGCATCCGTAATAAAAGTTCGGTACATTGAGTCGGCCCTAGAGATAAAGAATTTAGAACATAAATTGCGTGACACGAAAGTGCCAAGGATAGAAATCCATCACCCACAGGAAAGCGACGGAGGGACAATTCGTACTCGACCAAGGGAACAACGTGGTCAAACCCACTACTACCTACACCAAAAGACGTCATTCCAGGGCACGTGGGTAGGCAAAAACGACGGCAAGAAACGCAAGAGATGACGGAGCGGAAGGAGGATACTGCAGCCCAAACGACGGGAGAGTGGCAGTTAGCTAAAAAGAAGAGCAAGAAAAAAGCACTTAAGGCTAGGCCGGATGCAATCATCATTTCCAAGGCGGGAGATGCGACGTACGCCGACATATTTCGTAAATTGAGAAGATCCGACGAATTAAAATCCCTGGGTGATGACGTCAAAACGATTAGAATAATGCCGAAAGGAGATCTGTTACTAGAGCTGAAAAAACGCAAGATGGGAAAACGAGCGGCTACCAAGCGGAAATTGAAGCGGTACTAAAGGACTCGGCTAAAGTTTTAACAAAGTCCCCATTGGTCACACTACAGTGCAGAGATCTCGGTCAGATTACTACGCCCGAGGAGATTTGCGACGCCCTCCACCAGCAATGCGACATCAAACTTCCAGATGTGACTGCCATAAAAAGCATACGCACAGGGAGTGGCACGAAGTCGGCACTTATAAACCTCACAGCGGATGATGCCAAGGCTGTTCTTAGTATGTAAAGTATCCAGGTATGATGGGTTTCCTGCCGAATTAGAGAGGTCAAGCTAGAGAAACGCTGTTATAGGTGCTGGGGTTACGGGCATATAGCTCAGAACTGTACGGAGACTGTAGATAGGTCTAGACTATGCAGGAAATGCGGCCAGGAAGGTCATAAGGCTGCAAGTTGCGAAAACGCGCCGAAATGCGCGCTATGTGGGGGAAAACAATCGGCAGGCACACAACGAGAGGGCAGCAAAATGACTGTCTCATGATGGTATTTCAGCTCAATTTAAACCATTGCGAGGCAGCCCAAGAGCTATTATCCCAAACAGTCTATGAAGGAGGATATGATATAGTGGTAATTTCTGAACAATACAAAAATCGCCAGTAGCAGGGTTGGCACACAGATTCGGCAGGGTAAGCCTCAATTTGGGCACCAGGGAAATTTATTCCACAGGAAAATATGACGCCAACGGTAGCAGGATTAACGTGGGCAAAAATGAACGGTGTATACGTCTTCAGTTGTTATGCCCCACGGAGCATGACCATGGTCGAGTTCGAAGACATGATATACGGGATCACCATGGAAGCACGAGGTAAACACCCACTTTTAGTGTGTGGAGACTTCAATGCATGGCCATCTGTGTGGGGAAGGAACCAACGAAAGAGGAAGAGTTCTCCTCGAAAGTCTTTGAGGCTAGAACTCCTAAATGAACCAGGAATATATACCTTCGATACAGGTACCAGAAGATCCATTATAGAACTCACCTTCGCTAGCAGCGAAATAGCAAGACGAGAAAATGGTACATAAGCAACGTCTACAAACACAGCGACCATAAATCTATTAGCGTAGAACTGCTCGAAACTCCACGAATGGTAGCAGCAAAACATCGACAAAGTTGGAAATGGAAACAGCACCTTTTTGATCCACAAATATTTGGTATTATCTGGAAGGATGCCATAGTACGAGGATCGCATACGGAAGACCAGTCGGTTCAAATCTCTAAGTCGCTATGTATGGCATGTGAAGCTGCCATGCCCAGAAGTCGCGGAAAAGCCCAGCGCATTCCGGTAAATTGGTGGAATGACGAAATTGCGGAAGAGCGTAGAAAATGTCACAAAGAGAAAATGAGCACATAGAAAATGAGCACGAAGAGTAGCGCAGAGGGCACGCTCATCACCACGATATGCGGAGTTACACGGCACCTATGTTGCACAAAGAAAGGCACTTAAAAATGCCATAAAAAAAGAGCAAGAAGTTATGCTTTAGGGAACTGCTGGATAATGTCGACCTAGATCCTTGGGGATCAGCCTACAGAAGAGTGATGGCCAAAGTTAAAGGACCGATATTACATCAATCTACGAGCCCGATACTGATGAATACTATTGTTGAAACATTTTTCCCGGCGCAAGATCGCTGGACTTGTCCAATGGAGGATCTAGAAAGTACGGAAATTCCGCAAATTACAGAGCAAGGGGTGCTGGACGCTGCAAAAAGAGTTGCTGATAACAAATCCCCAGGACCCGGTGGAATACCAGCTATAGCCCTTAAAGCCGCGATCACAACTAGGGCTACATTACTTACTGATCTTTTTAACGCCTGTATGCAAGAAGGCGTGTAGGCCAAAATAAAAGGAAGTTCTGTGCACTGATTACGTTGGACATCAAGAATGCTTTAAACACTGCGAACTGGATGCAGATAATGGAAGCGCTGTGAAGCTTCGGCACACCAGCTTACTTCCTCAGAATAATAGGTAGCTCTCTAAAAGACTTAGTACTTCTTTTTGACACGGATCAAGGAGCAAAAAAGTACAAACACACTGGAGGCGTCCCACAGGGATCTGTTCTCGGTCCAACGCTTAGGAATGTAATATATGACGGGGTGCTAAAGATTGATCTACCAGAAAACATACAAATTGTGGGATATACTGATGATATTGCAGTGGTAGAAACTGGACCTGCTTCAAGCATTATATAATGACGCCGTAGGAAGAATAATGGAATGGCTGACCAATACGGGACTTGAGTTGGCTAGCCAAAAGACGGAAGTGGTATTAGTAAGCTCCAAACGGTTGGCGAACGAGTTAGTCTTAATTGTTGGGGATCATCAAATCACTTCAAAGGATTCTCTAAAATACTTAGGAGTGCACGTTGACTCTAAGTTAACTTTCAAAGAGCACCCCAGAGCGGTGGGAGAGAAAGTTACCAAAGTTAATGGAGCACTTGTGCGAATAATTCCTAACATTGGTGGTCCGAGCGAAGCTACACGTCAGCTATTGTCCAGCGTAACCAGCTCAATAATAATATACGCGGCACCAGTGTGGTATGGATCTAAACGGATCCATCAAAAAGATATATTAGCAGCGTACCGACTTGCTGCTTTAAGAATAGCAAGTGCTTATCGGACGGTGTCCGACGACGCGATCCTGGTTCTAACCCGGAAAATCCCAGTGGACTTACTGGCAAGCGAAATGGCCGATCTGTATAACACTAATATCGAGCGACCATCTGAAGAAGCCAAGAAAAGAGCAAGGACACAAACAATAGCTAAGTGGCAAGAACGGTGGGAGGCCTCGTGTAAAGGGCGTTAGACTTTCATGTTAGTTTGGAACGTAGCTCATCCATCTCACGCAGATACTGAGTAGACATGGTGGTTTCAAAGAGTATTTATGGAAGTGTAGGATAGAGGAAGATCATCTTTGCCCAGTTTGTACCACGGAGTTAGAAAACGCAGAACACGTCATGTTCCACTGCCCCCGTTTCCACGAGGAAAGACACGCCTTGCATAGAGTCTTTGGGGAGTAACCTACCACGAGAAATTTAGTATCACAAATGTGCAACAGGAAAGAGTGCTGGACTGCAGTGAGCAAAATGGCATTTATAGTCATGACACGCCTGATGGATGCTGAGAGGAAGCCAGAGAAATGCGCATGCGAAGGAGTGGCGATTAAATCGACACTCAGAGCAAATAGCGGGAACCTGAACGCAGGAACAACAGTAGGCTCTTAAAAAATGAGAAATATGGAACGCCACACTGAAGTAATGCGAAAGTGGTACCGGGGTGGGCGGACGTTTCAAAACGGGGCTGTTTTTTAATCTACGGACACACGGTTGCTCTGACGGCAGCAATTATGGTGCATTAGGCATTTTTCAGCCCTCCCGCCAAGATTCGGGGGGTATATGCACAAGGCGCTCACCGGTTAGTAAAGTCAACAAAAATTTTAACAATAGCAGTAAATAACGAAACACGAGAATGGACGCACATACGTGTAAGCGGGAAAACTGATAACATCAGAGCAAGCTACTTCACCAGAACTTCATTGAAAGGATGTACCATCTGCATATATAGACCACTGCAATACTGCTTTCAAGTCACACCAAGCAACTATTTTTCGCTGTATTAAGAACGCTAGCAAACACCAATAACAAAGCAAACTTCCTAGATTGTATATCGCACATCAATGTCAAAACAGCGATCACCTTAGAGAATTGCAATGTTCAGGAAAACACGAAAAACTGCCTGGCTCCCCCATAAGTACAAATGCAATTTTTAATTTTTAAAAAGTTTTTTTGTCGCTTATTAGAGGAGGTATTGATAAATTTAGTATAGAGTTCGGTAAATATTGAACTGAAATGTCCGCAGTTACTTATAACTTCAAAACTTAAGATTTTTTAGTTAGCTTTAAGCATACAAAATATACTGATTGTCGTTTTAGAGTGTAAAAATTTAAATTCTGAACAGACTAGCTGAATAAAAAGTGTACAAATAATTGTTAAATAACAAATACAGACAGTGGTAGTTTAACAAGTTCCGCTGTGGTAAGTGGTGAATGTGACTTACTAGAATTTTGTGAAGCTGTATTCACACTATTTTTCGTCCTTGCAACATCTTTATTCTTCGATCAGTCTTTGGATATGCGGACCCGATTGAACCCGAACCAGGTAACCGGAGCGTACCGGATCTGTGTCCGGCAAAGGACCATCACATCGATAACACTCTACAAAGCCTTCGAAGAGCAACCACATCGCTACAACAACAACAACATCCAATCGAAGTTAATATACTCTGTGTGCAAAGCACGCTGAGTATAAAAATAAATTTGTTATCCTCACACGAATTTTCACTTTCTTGTTTCCTGCGCTAGATAGCTATGACCATGAATCACTTATCTAAATAATATTTGAAGTATAAGTAAATATTTGATGAAATTTGAAGCAGAATCACGAACAGTCGGTTTTATGGTATATATGCTATATTTACGACTGATCTCTACGATGTTTTGTTACAAAAATATATGCTACATATGTACGTAAAAAATTGGTGAAATTTCTGGGTGTGTTTATAGAGTTTACCAGAACATTACCCGACGACCACGTACTTAAGAACCTATGAAATACATAAGTACTCCCTTGTGGAAAACACTTCAAGTTTTCTAGGGTCCACCACACTAGCTTTTTTTAGACCTGAAAATTTGATTTGACACATTTTCGACACCATGCGGCCCTTACCATTGGTTTCACACCTTGACTGGATATCAACTTACCCGATTGATGTAATATCTACTATCCCCAGATAAGACAGATAATGTGTGATTTAATTAACGTGATTAGCTGGTGCAAACTGAAATCGTTGCAAAAACCGGTTGCTCTCCATTTAAATCAAATTTAAATACATAAATCTTTCCATTGCTTCTGTAATCATATTCAATTTGGTATCTCTGACTCACTATTTCTCATTAAACGGGATATAATTTTTATACCCAGCGGTAAATTGTGTAGTTGCGTAAACTTTCGTATTGACAACAAGGCTGTCGTTGAAGCAATAATCTCGAACAGAACAACTAGAAGCCCTTATATAAGAGGTTCTATAAACACCTGGCATAATTGGAACGGGGGAAAGCTTACAAGCCATAAATGCTAACAAAAATGATATGAGCTGAAAAGAGAAAATAGCTGCACATAATGAGCCAAGCAGTCAAGGTGTGAAACCAAGCGTAAGGGCCGCATGGTGTCGAAAATGTGTCAAATAAAATTTTCAGGTCTAAAAAAAGCTATTGTGGACCCTAGAAAACTTGAAGTGTTTTCCACAAGGTAGTACTTATTTCATAGGTTCTTAAGTATGTTTTCAATTTGGTCGTCGGGTAATGTTCTGGTAATACTATAAACACACCCAGAAATTTCACAAATTTTTTTCGTATATAGCATATATTTTTGTAACAAAACATCGTAGAGATCAGTCGTAAATATAGCATATATACCATAAAAGCGACTGTTCGTGTTTCTGCTTCAAATTTCATCAAATATTTACTTATACTTCAAATATTATTTAGATAAGTGATTCATGGTCATAGCTATCTAGCGCAGGAAACAAGAAAGTGAAAATTCGTGTGAGGATAACAAATTTATTTTTATACTCAGCGTGCTTTGCACATAGAGTATATTAACTTTGATTGGATGTTGTTGTTGTTGTAGCGATATGGTTGCTCTTCGAAGGCTTTGGAGAGTGTTATCGATGTGATGATCCTTTGCCGGACACAGATCCGGTACGCTCCGGTTACCTGGTTCGGGTTCAATCGGGTCCGCATATCCAAAGACTGATCGAAGAATAAAGATGTTGCAAGGACGAAAAATAGTGTGAATCCAGCTTCACAAAATTCTAGTAAGTCACATTCACCACTTACCACAGCGGAACTTGTTAAACTACCACTGTCTGTATTTGTTATTTAACAATTATTTGTACACTTTTTATTCAGCTAGTCTGTTCAGAATTTAAATTTTTACACTCTAAAACGACAATCAGTATATTTTGTATGCTTAAAGCTAACTAAAAAATCTTAAGTTTTGAAGTTATAAGTAACTCCGGACATTTCAGTTAAATATTTACCGAACTCTATACTAAATTTATCAATACCTCCTCTAATAAGCGACAAAAAAACTTTTTAAAAATTAAAAATTGCATTTGTACTTATGGGGGAGCCAGGCAGTTTTTCGTGTTTTCCTGAACATTGCAATTCTCTAAGGTGATCGCTGTTTTGACATTGATGTGCGATATATAATCTAGGAAGTTTGCTTTGTTATTGGTGTTTGCTAGCGTTCTTAATACAGCGAAAAGATAGTTGCTTGGTGTGACTTGAAAGCAGCATTGCAGTGGTCTATATATGCAGATGGTACATCCTTTCAATGAAGTTCTGGTGAAGTAGCTTGCTCTGATGTTATCAGTTTTCCCGCTTACACGTATGTGCGTCCATTCTCGTGTTTCGTTATTTACTGCTATTGTTAAAATTTTTGTTGACTTTACTAACCGGTGAGCGCTTCGTGCATATACCCCCCGAATCTTGGCGGGAGGGCTGAAAATTGCCTAATGCACCATAATTGCTGCCGTCAGAGCAACCGTGTGTCCGTAGATTAAAAAACAGCCCCGTTTTGAAACGTCGCCCACCCCGGTACCACTTTCGCATTACTTCAGTGTGGCGTTCCATATTTCTCATTTTTTAAGAGCCTACTGTTGTTCCTGCGTTCAGGTTCCCGCTATTTGCTCTGAGTGTCGATTTAATCGCCACTGCTTCGCATGCGCATTTCTCTGCGCTCCCTCTCAGCATCAATCAGGCGTGTCATGACTATAAATGCCATTTTGCTCACTGCAGTCCAGCACTCTTTCCTGTTGCACATTTGAGATACTAAATTTCTCGTGGTAGGTTACTCCCCAAAGACTCTATGCAAGGCGTGTCTTTCCTCGTGGAAACGGGGGCAGTGGAACATGACGTGTTCTGCGTTTTCTAACTCCGTGGTACAAACTGGGCAAAGATGATCTTCCTCTATCCTACACTTCCATAAATACTCTTTGAAACCACCATGTCTACTCAGTATCTGCGTGAGATGGATGAGCTACGTTCCAAACTAGCATGAAAGTCTAACGCCCTTTACACGAGGCCTCCCACCGTTCTTGCCACTTAGCTATTGTTTGTGTCCTTGCTCTTTTCTTGGCTTCTTCAGATGGTCGCTCGATATTAGTGCTATACAGATCGGCCATTTCGCTTGCCAGTAAGTCCACTGGGATTTTCCGGGTTAGAACCAGGATCGCGTCGTCGGACACCGCCCGATAAGCACTTGCTATTCTTAAAGCAGCAAGTCGGTACGCTGCTAATATATCTTTTTGATGGATCCGTTTAGATCCATACCACACTGGTGCCGCGTATATTATTATTGAGCTGGTTACGCTGGACAATAGCTGACGTGTAGCTTCGCTCGGACCACCAATGTTAGGAATTATTCGCACAAGTGCTCCATTACTTTGGTAACTTTCTCTCCCACCGCTCTGGAGTGCTCTTTGAAAGTTAACTTAGAGTCAACGTGCACTCCTAAGTATTTTAGAGAATCCTTTGAAGTGATTTGATGATCCCCAACAATTAAGACTAACTCGTTCGCCGACCGTTTGGAGCTTACTAATACCACTTCCGTCTTTTGGCTAGCCAACTCCAGTCCCGTATTGGTCAGCCATTCCATTATTCTTCCTACGGCGTCATTACATAATGCTTGAAGCAGGTCCAGTTTCTACCACTGCAATATCATCAGTATATCCCACAATTTGTGTGTTTTCTGGTAGATCAATCTTTAGCACCCCGTCATACATTACATTCCATAGCGTTGGAACGAGAACAGATCCCTGTGGGACGCCTCCAGTGTGTTTGTACTTTTTTGCTTCTTGATCCGTGTCAAAAAGAAGTACTATGTCTTTGAGAGAGCTACCTATTATTCTGAGGAAGTAAGCTGGTGTGCCGAAGCTTCACAGCGCTGCCATTATCTGAATCCAGTTCGCAGTGTTAAAAGCATTCTTGATGTCCAACGTAATCAGTGCTCAGAACTTCCTTTTATTTTGGCCTACACGCCTTCTTGCATACAGGCGTTAAAAAGATCAGTAAGTAATGTAACCCTAGTTGTGATCGCGGCCTTAAGGGCTATATCTGGTATTCCACCGGGTCCTAGGGATTTGTTATTAGCAACTCTTTTTGCAGCGTCCAGCACCCCTTGCTCTGTAATTTGCGGAATTTCCGTAATTTCTAGATCCTCCATTGGATAAGTCCAGCGATCTTGCGCCGGGAAAAGTGTTTCAACAATAGTATTCATCAGTATCGGGCTCGTAGAATGCTGTGATATCGGTCCTTTAACACCTCGTGCATATACCCCCCGAATCTTGGCGGGAGGGCTGAAAAATGCCTAATGCACCATAATTGCTGCCGTCAGAGCAACCGTGTATCCGTAGATTAAAAAACGGCCCCGTTTTGAAACGTCGCCCACCCCGGTACCACTTTCGCATTACTTCAGTGTGGCGTTCCATATTTCTCATTTTTTAAGAGCCTACTGTTGTTCCTGCGTTCAGGTTCCCGCTATTTGCTCTGAGTGTCGATTTAATCGCCACTGCTTCGCATGCGCATTTCTCTGCGCTCCCTCTCAGCATCCATCAGGCGTGACATGACTATAAATGCCATTTTGCTCACTGCAGTCCAGCACTCTTTCCTGTTGCACATTTGAGATACTAAATTTCTCGTGGTAGGTTACTCCCCAAAGACTCTATGCAAGGCGTGTCTTTCCTCGTGGAAACGGGGGCAGTGGAACATGACGTGTTCTGCGTGTTCTAACTCCGTGGTACAAACTGGGCAAAGATGATCTTCCTCTATCCTACATTTCCATAAATACTCTTTGAAACCACCATGTCTACTCAGTATCTGCGTGAGATGGATGAGCTACATTCCAAACTAGCATGAAAGTCTAACGCCCTTTACACGAGGCCTCCCACCGTTCTTGCCACTTAGCTATTGTTTGTGTCCTTGCTCTTTTCTTGGCTTCTTCAGATGGTCGGTCGATATTAGTGTTATACAGATCCGCCATTTCGCTTGCCAGTAAGTCCACTGGGATTTTCCGGGTTAGAACCAGGATCGCGTCGTCGGACACCGTCCGATAAGCACTTACTATTCTTAAAGCAGCAAGTCTACGCTGCTAATATATCTTTTTGATGGATCCGTTTAGATCCATACCACACTGGTGCCGCCTTCACACGCCTTCTTGCATACAGGCGTTAAAAAGATCAGTAAGTATTGTAGCCCTAGTTGTGATCGCGGCTGTAAGGGCTATATCTGGTATTCCACCGGGTCCTGGGGATTTGTTATCAGCAACTTTTTTGCAGCGTCCAGCACCCCTTGCTCTGTAATTTGCGGAAAATACGTACTTTCTAGATCCTCCATTGGATAAGTCCAGCGATCTTGCGCCGGGAAAAGTGTTTCAACAATAGTATTCATCAGTATCGGGCTCGTAGATTGCTGTGATATCGGTCGTTTAACTTTGGCCATCACTGTTCTGTAGGCTGATCCCCAAGGATCTAGGTCGACATTATCCAGCAGTTCCCTAAAGCATAACTTCTTGCTCTTTTTTATGGCATTTTTGAGTGCCTTTCTTTGTACAAAATAGGTGCCGTGTAACTCCGCATTTCGTGGTGATGAGCGTGCCCTCTGCGCTACTCTTCGTGCTCATTTTCTACGTGCTCATTTTCTCTTTGTGACATTTTCTACGCTCTTCCGAAATTTCGTCATTCCACCAATTTACCGGAATGCGTTGGGCTTTTCCGCGACTTCTGGGCATGGCAGCTTCACATGCCATACATAGCGACTTAGAGATTTGAACCGACTGGTCTTCCGTATGCGATCCTCGTACTATGGCATCCTTCCAGATAATATCAAATATTTGTCGATCAAAAAGGTGCTGTTTCCATTTCCTACTTTGTCGATGTTTTGCTGCTACCATTCGTGGAGTTTCGAGCAGTTCTACGCTAATAGATTTATGGTCGCTGTGTTTGTAGACGTTGCTTATGGACCATTTTCTCGTCTTGCTATTTCGCTGCTAGCGAAGGTGAGTTCTATAATGGATCTTCTGGTACCTGTATCGAAGGTATATATCCCTGGTTCATTTAGGAGTTCTAGCCTCAAAGACTTTCGAGGAGAACTCTTCCTCTTTCGTTGGTTCCTTCCCCACACAGATGGCCATGCATTGAAGTCTCCACACACTAAAAGTGGATGTTTACCTCGGGCTTCCATGGTGATCCCAAATATCATGTCTTCGAACTCGACCATGGTCATGCTCCGTGGGGCATAACAACTGAAGACGTATATACCTTTCATTTTTGCCCACGTTAATCCTGCTACCGTTGGCGTCATATTTTCCTGTGGAATAAATTTCCCTGGTGCCCAAATTGAGGCTTACCCTGCCGAATCTGTGTGCCAACCCTGCTACTGGCGATTTTTGAATTGTTCAGAAATTACCACTATATCATATCCTCCTTCATAGACTGTTTGGGATAATAGCTCTTGGGCTGCCTCGCAATGGTTTAAATTGAGCTGAAATACCATCATGAGGCAGTCATTTTGCTGCCCTCTCGTTGTGTGCCTGCCGATTGTTTTCCCCCACATAGCGCGCATTTCGGCGCGTTTTCGCAACTTGCAGCCTTATGACCTTCCTGGCCGCATTTCCTGCATAGTCTAGACCTATCTACAGTCTCCGTACAGTTCTGAGCTATATGCCCGTAACCCCAGCACCTATAACAGCGTTTCTCTAGCTTGACCTCTCTAATTCGGCAGGAAACCCATCATACCTGGATACTTTGCATACTAAGAACAGCCTTGGCATCATCCGCTGTGAGATTTATAAGTGCCGACTTCGTGCCACTCCCTGTGCGTATGCTTTTTATGGCAGTCACATCTGGAAGTTTGATGTCGCATTGCTGGTGGAGGGCGTCGCAAATCTCCTCGGGCATAGTAATCTGACCGAGATCTCTGCACTGTAGTGTGACCAGTGGGGACTTTGTTAAAACTTTAGCCGAGTCCTTTAGTACCGCTTCAATTTCCGCTTGGTAGCCGCTCGTTTTCCCATCTTGCGTTTTTTTCAGCTCTAGTAACAGATCTCCTTTCGGCATTATTCTAATCGTTTTGACGTCATCACCCAGGGATTTTAATTCGTCGGATCTTCTCAACTTACGAAATATGTCGGCGTACGTCGCATCTCCCGCCTTGGAAATGATGATTGCATCCGGCCTAGCCTTAAGTGCTTTTTTCTTGCTCTTCTTTTTAGCTAACTGCCACTCTCCCGTCTTTTGGGCTGCAGTATCCTCCTTCCGCTCCGCCTTCTCTTGCGTTTCTTGCCGTCGTTTTTGACTACCCACGTGCCCTGGAATGACGTCTTTTGGTGTAGGTAGTAGTGGGTTTGACCACGTTGTTCCCTTTGTCGAGTACGAATTGTTCCTCCGTCGCTTTCCTGTGGGTGATGGACTTCTATCCTTGGCACTTTCGTTTCACGCAATTTATGTTCTAAATTCTTTATCTCTAGGGCCGACTCAATGTACCGAACTTTTATTACGGAGGCCAAGCGCTTGATTACCGCGTTTATATTATTACGCCCTATGCAGAACTGCATCAAGTCCTCCATCGCCTTGACTAGCTTGGTTATCTTTTATTCCAGCTGAGTTTTGTTGATTTCACGCAGCTTACGCCTGCTTAATTAGCTCACTTAATGTTGGTGCGCCTGTTTGAGCCTTTCTGTCGGAGCCCTTTTTGCAGCACCCGGCGACCACTTGCAACGTACTTTTAAGGCCTCCAGCCGATGGGCCACGCCCTTCTGGAGAGCGAAGTAGCTTCCTTCCTACGAATTGATTGAACGCCATTTATTTCTCCTGTGTTTGGTTTTTTATTTTATTATTGTTGTTGCTCATCATCGATTTAATTGGGTCCCCACTTGAGACCGCTATCTCGGTCCGAGTGTGCAGTTACCTATATAGATCCCGTGGCAAGGAGGCCACGTGAATATTGACGCAGTCCCTCTTGATGACTGCGTTCAGAGATAGATCAGTATTAATCGGGAGGATCTCAACCGAACCTGCACCACCAACTTAATGATGATGGACTTTGAACGAACGGGACGTTAACCGGAAAGTCATTTCGACGGTGTGCCAAGCCGTGTACTGAGATTTCCGAATGCCACCGTCACCAGCCCTTAACAAACATATCCAAATCGTTGATTCCAGTATACCTTAATTAAGACCTTACTGGGCTCAGTCTTAATGGGACAATCACATTAAATTTACAAATAATTTACCTCTTTACCTTCCTGAGTGTGTATTCCAAGTCGTATATTTGCCTCCCTATCTTGGGTAGGTATTCCCTCCAAGCAACCGCGAACTAGGCTGTGGATGCTTAATTGAGGGCGCATCTATTCGCCCTAACACTCTAGGCCTTTTAAGCCAAACCCTCCTCACCAGGCGCTCTTGGTCGAGTGCTGCTTATTTGATATTCGCAGCTAACCTAATTAATAGACCGTTCACTGTCCGCCAGCAATGACCCCCTTGGCCTGAGTTCAGCCTAACACTCCATCTTCCGTAGGTGTGTCTTCTCGGTTGCCCCCATAAATTCAGAAAACAAATATTCAGAAACATAGTTTTTCAGAAAACATTAGTCAGAACCCTGTTTTCAGAAAGACAAAATTCAGAGGTCAAAACTCAGAAGTCAAATCTCAGAAGTCAAATTTCAGAAGTCAAATTGTAGAAGTCAAACTTCAGAAGTGAAAATTCAGAAGTCAAATTTCAGAAGGCAAAATTCAGATGTCAAAATTCAGAAAGTAATCAGACGACAGAAAAAACATTAAATTTTTCTCAAAATTCAGAAACGTTCATTTATTTGGAAGGAATTATGTATAAAGAAAAAGTAGGAAAATCTAAAATTTTAAATTGTGTGCGATAGCAAGCATGTAATTAATTAAATATTTTCGCGTTTATCTTTTTAAAATGAATTTACAATATTAAATAAAATAAATAAAAAAAATTTTTTAAGTTAAACGGTTTTATTGAAAACAATACTTACATGAAGTAATAATAATACGAAAAGCTAGAAAATAATTAGGTAGGTCCTAGGTACTAGTCATCACACTCCTTATCAATTTAGGGCGTTGATCAGACATTTAAATAAAAGCGTTGGGCGCGTGAAATTTCTAAAAATGTGAGGCGTAGCATAACCTGATTAAGGTTCAGTTGGTTTTACTTATGACTATCAATAGAAATATGACGCGTCCAACGCTTTTATTTAATTGTCTGATCAACGCCCTAGATTGATAAGGAGTGTGATGACTAGTACCTAGGACCTACCTAATTATTTTCTAGCTTTTCGTATTATTATTATTTCATGTAAGTATGGTTTTCAATACAACCGTTTAACTTAAAAATTTTGTTTATTTCTTTTATTTTCAAGTTTTTAGTCTTTATTTAATTGCCTATTATTTCTCATTCTATTTAGTGACTCATTATTACAAGAACTCTTTCCTGAAAATTTGTTACAACCTAAGTCCTCAATACATAATCCTTCCAAAGACTTTACTCGACTCTGCGCCACGTATACTTGTCCCTCCTCCAACTCAAAAATATTTTGATGTCACTTCTACTGGACTGTATGCAATATTTTTTCAAATAAGAGCCAAATCGGGCATCATAGGTCGCTTTCTATTCATGTATGTATTATGTGTTCCAAATATGGACCAAATCAAATCGGACCACAAATACGATTTTTGTGAATATCTCGATCCTTGCGCCACCTAGCGGCGATTTTTTTGATAGGTCGCTTTCTATTCTTGTATGTATTATGTGTTCCAAGCATGAACCAAGTCGGACCACAAATACGATTTTTGTGAATATCTCGATCCTTGCGCCACCTTAGCGGCGATTTTTTTTTCATAAGTCTCTTTCTATTCTTGTATATATTATGTGTTCCAAGCATGAGCCAAATCGGACCACAAATACGATTTTTGTGAATATCTCGATCCATGCGCCGTCTAGCGGCGATTTTTTTCACAGGTCGATTTCTATTCTTGCATGTATTATGTGTTCCAAATATGAGCCAAATCGGACCACAAATGCGTATTTTGCGAATATCTCGATCCTTGCGCAACCTAGCTGCGATTTTTTTTCTTATTATTGCATTGTCATCGGGTTCTGAACTATATTCCAAGTTTCAAGCTTTTTAGCTTATCGGGAAGTTACTTAAATTTCAATTACAAGATTCATGCATGCGGCCTGCCTGTCAACTCAAGCTAAATAAAACCGTTTAAAAAACGAAGTCTTTATATTTTATCTTGCGTTTCCGATATGGCTCGCCTCCAGCTGAAAATTGCTGCAGTTTTGTTTCTGTTATTGCATGTTCGTTTTTTATTTTGTTTATAAAATTAAATGTGTTAGCGGGTGTCTCAAACGCACTTCAAATGACGTTGTGCCACCTTTCGATAGAATTATTTGTAAGGACTTCACCCAATTTGTTAATGTTGTACATATTCCATAATTCGATGGGATATAACGCCTTCTTTTGACGTTGCTGTGTTCCAGGCTGAAAAAAATTTCAGAAGTCAAAATTCAGAAAGTAATCAGACAGAAAAAAAATTAAATTTTGCGCAAAATTTAATGTTTTTTGCTCTCTGATTACTTTCTGAATTTTGACTTCTGAAATTTGACTTCTTAATTTTGACTTCTGAAATTTGACTTCTGAATATTGATTTCTGAAGTTTTGTTTCTGAATTTTGGCTTTCTGAAAAAAGGGTTCCGACCATATATGTAATACTTCTATATTTCTACAAGAAGCTAAGTACATTCCCCAACACCAGAGTGCCGATATATTGCTGTTTACATGTTTTTGTTTTTGTATTCAAGAATCGAATGTACCAAAATTTAAGTTTGTCCTTGTCACACTTATGCTGCTACAATCACAAAAATTTTATAGGCTGTTTGCTTTGATTTCGCATCCAAAACATATAGCGAGCATTTTCTATTAGCAATATAGGAGTATTACATATATGGTTCTGACTAATGTTTTCTGAAAAAATGTGTTTCCGAATTTTTGATTTCTGAATTTATGGGGGGAACCGTCTTCTCGAAGGGAATATAAAGAAGTTTATTTAAGAGTAAGTTAAGTTACTCAGTACAACAAATTTATATATTAATTTTGCAACAGTATGTAGGTAGAAGCGTCAATTGATATTGATGTGGCAGGTATAATTCCTGCGACCCAAGTAGCACAAGTACCTGTTAAAAGACCGTTCTGCTGTCTTAACCCCGTTTAATATTAACAAGGTGAGACATATCATGTCGCACACCAAAATCACAATGGAGCAAGCTCAAAACTCATAAATTTTGAAGATATGAGTACCCCCGAGATCCCCAATACAATTGCTACCGAGCTTTTCTGAACATTGCTATGTTTTGAGTTCATCGCTGTTTTGATGTACTAGGTCTGCGGTATGGGCGAACTAATTTTGGTCGTACTAATTTAAAGTTTTTCCGTGGTATGCTTCATTAGAGATAAAGATATGATATTGTAACGAATATTACCATCTCTAAGTGTTTACTAAGTAAATAATCACGCAACAACAGAAAAAAACATAGAAGCGAGCCACATTTGTATGTACGTAAACAAACTAATCATCATGTAGACATATACATACAAGCAGCAGAGAGATAATCACAAACGCGTGTCATCATCAGCTACTACTTCGCTCACAAATACACAAGCATATGGTTACACACTACAAATCCACGCGCGTATGGCTGGTGACCAGGTAGAGGATTCTAGAAGAAGAAACGTCTGGACATTTGGGCAGAGAGTATAAAAGCAGCAGAAGCTGATTAGTCCGTAAGCAGTTTGATTTAAGTACGCTATCAGTTGCGAAGTATAAGTGTTATTGTGAAGTATTTTTAAAGACAATTTTGCATTATTGAACATTGGAGTTAATTATTCAACAGTTTAGCGATACGAACGTTAGTAGGAGGTTGCAAATAAGCGGAATTTCCTAAAATTCGTTACAATATGAATGGTTTATATTCCTTATAATGAGGAACTCCAATTCTCAACAAAAAGTTACAAATTAACCTGCCATGCAAATGGTGCCATTTTGCAATTTGGCAAGGTTCTTAAAGAACACACAGATTTGTGCATTAGAAAGCTAAACGATAAATATATAAGATTACAAAATATTACTGCCGTCAAAGTGGCAAAAAGATGTATAGAATTTTTTCGACCAACCCACAGAGGACGTATTGGTTGGAATTAAAAATGAAGCAGACAGCACGCTTTCTCTTGTGGTAAAGACTAGAGCGTGAGCAGGACATGAAAATGGAATATAAGAAGAGAGAAGAAAAATACTCAGTTAAAGAAAAATTTTATATATCTGCCCCATAGTCATCACAAACGTGGCAATGTGACAAAGATTTAAACCTTCATGTAACCTGTAAATTAGTAACAATTTTGGAAAATAAGTAAAACAAGAAAAAAAATTTAAACAGCAGGCCCCAAATTTTGATAAAAATAAATAAATGCAAGGCGCGATAGTCTCCGAAGAGATTTTAGGTCGAGCCTCTCTTCCAATTTGCGTCGAGCTCCTTTTAAGCTGAGAAGCTTTTCATGGCACAAAACACTTCCGAGGGGCCACTTTGATTAGAAAAACTTTTTTTTTCTATTTGAAACAATTATGGGTTTCTAATTAAGGGTGTAACCGAGCATTAAATACTCAGCGTGAGTTTCAATTGTACAGTTCGTTTCAGATAAATTACTTTTTCGAATTTTGTTACAAGGGATTTATTTTTTACGCTCTAGAAAATTTGTGCAATGCTTGATCGGAATAGGGGCGTGGTACCGCCCTTTAGAAAAAATGTCTCCATATTTCCTCTTACAATAAAACTTGGTAAGTGTAATATCAATGATACAAAACTATTTTTTGCTAAGATATAGCGTATTGTTTTAGTCTACGACTCTTTTAAACTTACTTACTTACCTAATTCGCGCTTAACCCTTTAAACGATTATGACCGTCCAACAAGGCGCGCCAGTCGGTTCTTCTCTCTGCCAACTGGCGCAAATTGGTCACACCAATTGTCTACGTAGAGCTCGTACAGCTCATCGTTAAATCTTCTTCGGTACTCGCAATCGCCAACGCGTAGAGGTTCATAAACCTTTCGAAGAACTTTTCTCTCGAACACTCCCAGAGCCGCTTCATCTGATGTTGTCAGGGTTCGTGCTTCTGCACCATATAGCAGGACGGGTACGATAAGTGACTTGTAGAGTATGATTTTCAATTGCCTACCTAGTCCAAATTAGCATTTATTGGCAAGACTAATTTTTCGCTTCTGATGAGTACTTTAATATGGGGTACTTTTTGTACTCCTAGTTGACTATGGTCTCGAGATATAGGCCAAAGTGTGGACCCGGGTACAACAAGAATGTGTTTATACAATATGGATATCAAATGAAAGCTGTTGATGAGTGCTTTAGTAAATGATAATTTTCCGTACCCTGGGT
The DNA here is from genome assembly GCF_040869045.1 of Eurosta solidaginis. Classification (NCBI taxonomy): domain Eukaryota; kingdom Metazoa; phylum Arthropoda; class Insecta; order Diptera; family Tephritidae; genus Eurosta; species Eurosta solidaginis. The sequence continues at coordinate 71,851,034 of NC_090323.1, read as the reverse complement.
GACTAGGGTCTCGAGATATAGGCCAAAACGTGGACCCGGATACCCTTAGAATGTGTTTATACAATATGGATATCAAATGAAAGCTGTTGATGAGTTCTTTAGCAGAGGGTGATTTTCATACATCTGGGTGACTAGGGTCTCGATATATTGCCCAAAACATGGATCAGAATAACCTTAGGATGTGCTTTTACATTATGGGTATCAAATGGAAGCTGTTAATGAGTACTTCAATATGGGTATCAAAAGGAAGCTGTGCTGATGGTAATTTTTCTCTGGGTGACGAGCGTCTCGAAATCATTTCATGTGTACAACATTTTTTGAATAGATATACGAAATACCGTCCCATACCTTACATCTTATATCTTACATCTTACATCTTATACTTATATCTTACATTCAAAATTCCCCCATACCGTGAGCAAAGATGTTTACACATCAAAAATATTCACGTATGATAATAATAATTTCACAATTGTGATTTTTTTTAATTCAGGCGCAGAAACGAAAAAAAAGTTTGCGCTATGAATTATTATTCATATCGATTAATGATTCGTGAAAATTAAGAATCTAACGTTCTGAAATGCAGAAGATTGACCGATCAATTTGTCGTGGATATGTATGCAAAAATTGATACCGAGCGCTTAAACTATATCAAATTCAACCAGAGTAAGTTGCAGTGAATAACGATGGAAATGTGAATGACATCGGTAGAATGATCATATTACCAGCAACATATACTGGTAGCCCGCGACACATGCATGAATATGCACAGGATGTCATGGCGAATGTTCGCGCTTATGGACGGCCGGATCTCTTTACTACTTTTACGTGCAATCCGCAATGGAGTAAAATCAAAGACCATTTGTTTCCTGGCCAATCCCCAATTGATCGACACGACATAACTGCACGTATTTTCAAACTAAAACTAAAATAACTTATGGACTTTATTGTCAAACATAGAGTGTTGGGAGAGGTGCATTGTTATATGTATTCCTTCGAATGGCAAAAGCGGGGATTATTGCACGCACACATTTTGATTTGGTTGGTTGATAAAATTGATAGTGTGATATCAGCTGAAATACCGGATCGAAAGATTGATCCACATTTGTTCGAAGTCGTCACAAAAAATATGATACATGGAATGATTGTATGATACTGTAACGAATTTACTTGCAATTTCCCTGATTTTCAATCTTCTACTAAGTTCGAATCACTAAACTGTTGAATAAATAACTCCACTATTGAATAATGGAAAAATGGCCTTTATTAAGGTACTTCACAATAATACGTATAGCTTGCTTAATTAAATCAACTGATTGATAGCTTAAATGAAACTGATTCTCGCCTCCACCGTTGTCGCTCTTTTATACTGTCCGCCCTCCTTGTTGCATATTTATAGGCATTTCTAATTCCAGAACTTATTAGTTAGTTAAAAATTTCTCAGCTACAACTAAAGATGTATAACGTGTATAGCTTCTATCATACCCCATGCGCTTGTATTTGTGAGCGACACTTCCACAATCACAATTGCATACCTTTAGGAGCATTTCAGATAATATATATGCAGTGCTTGTGCGTTGATCTCAGCTGCGTGTACCTACATATGTGTAGACATAATGATTGATTCGTTTATGTAGATACATAATGATTGATCTATGGATGTGCATGCAAGGCGCTGCTTAGCATCGGCTTAGAGATGACAGCACCCCTTAGTCTTGCTAATATTCGTAACACTGCCCTCCACCTAAATCTGATCGTTCCGATCAAACAAATCTCCCGACCTAAACGCCGCTAGCATCCCTAAATGTACTACTATTCTACTCCGTGGTTTCCCAGTTGTTTGTATGCGGTAGATGGTATCACTGATCTTCTTCAGAACTTTGTACGGGCCTTCCCAACTGCACCGAATCTTGGATGGAACACTTTCCCGCTGGTGAGGATTGTATAACAGTACCAAATCTCCCTCCAAGGAACCTTCCGAATTATTGTCCTCATCCTACCTGCATTTCATTTTACTACTCATTATCCTTGATTGCTCAATCGCACTCTGTTGCTTGGCCAATGAACTACTTTGCAGAGCTGGCTCTTGACGGATTGGCTTCACATACTCAGTATCGTACCGACGTTTCCCAACAGAAGTGCGCGCTGGCTTGAAACCACCCTTGCATTCTTTCTGGAAAATTCAGTCATTTTAGTGCGTCCATTAGATTTTTTCAATGCCAGTGTTTCTCTCGCAGGTACTTTTGATTTCGCTTTATTTGGCCCATTCGATCCATCAATTTTTGCTCCATCTACTTTCCTTGACTTTCGTGGTCTCTGTCGAATCTTCTCCATGAGTACCCGATTACTGCTGAACCCTTTCTCCAGACTAAAGTTAAGTGTTATATCCTGGTTCTTATAGCGCATAATCAACTAAGATGTCCACTCCCAATATGACTTCATCAACAATCTCCGCCACAATGAATTTGTGTAAAACCATGAACTTTCCAATTAATACCTCACATACCACTGTCCTTGGACTTGGTTATACTCGCCAGTGACCGTACGCAACCTTGCTCCAGGCAACGGTTTTACTCTCCTGTTGACCAAGTTAGATCTGATTAAGGAATGAGATGCGCCCGTATCTACAGTCAGTACACGCTCCTTACCATCCAGCTTTCCTTCAACGGCAAGACTGCTCGGTTTTCTTCCAATTTTCGACACAGATATAACAAGACATTCAATAGATGGGGCAAGTTTTCGTTCTTTACATCTGGCACGCTCTTGCTCATCTCCTCCAGCTTAGCTCTTACGGCCACCCACATTTTTGGAACTGTTAGGGTTGGTGTTGCAATAACGCGCAATATGCCCTGGCTTCCCACACTTAGAGCATTTGACTGCATCATTATTCTTCTGCTGCGTACCCTTCAATGATTCCAAAATTGCATCTACCCAGTCTGGCCTTTCCACTTCCACGCTATGAGCTTTGTACGCAGGCTTACTCAAAAGTGACGCTGTTTCCTGAGTCAGTGCATGGGATACCGTTTCCTCGAATGTGGGTTTTGGGTTTGCATATGTCGCTCGCTTTGTTTCGACGTCCCGTATGCCCTTTATAAAACTCTGGATTTTTACCCTCTCGGTGTATTCCACGGGTGTGTCCGCATTTGCCAAGTGAGCCAACCTTTCAACATCCGAAGCAAACTCTTGCAAAGTCTCATTAGCTTTTTGGTAACGATTTTGCAATTCTATTTGAAATATCTGTTTCCTGTGTTCGCTTCCGTATCGCCGTTCTACAGCAGCCATCAATGCGTCATAACTGTTCCGTTCGTACTCTGGAATAGTCTGTAAGATTTCGGCAGCTGGTCCTTTCAATGCTACGAAGAGTGCAGCAACTTTATCTTCAGCATTCCAGTTGTTCACTGCTGCGGTCTTCTCAAATTATAGCTTAAACACCTGGAAAGGGACAGAACCATCAAAGCATGGTGTTTTTAACTTTGGATTACTCGTTGAAGTTTCTGAACTTTGACTGCCTTTTTTTCATTTATGTTAATCGAACGATTTTGTAAGAACATTGCTCTATGCAGAAGTGCCACAATATTTCATATGGTATAAATCCAGGAAAACATTTCAAAAGCGAAAACAAGGAAAACCAGTTCAAGGCCATCCTAATTTGTTCTCAGCAGATGCAGTAGGACGCATTTATGCAGTTCATCTAAATAATGCTGAGTGTTTTTACTTGCGATTGTTGTTAATTAATGTTCGTGGCACAACATCATTCCAAGCTTTAAGAACAATTAATGGCGAATTGTGCGCTACATATAGTGAAGCATGTCAACAATTAAATTTGTTGGAGGATGATAAGCATTGGGAAGATACGCTTGCCATTTCAGTTGTAGTAGCCAGCCCACATCAAATACGAACATTATTTTCGATAATAATTGCAATGTGCTCCCCATCTAATCCATTGGAATTATGGAATAATTTCAAAGATTATATGGCAGGTGATATTTTAAACCAAATGCTTCGAAATACTGCAAAGTTATGAGTTGGAATTCATATTGGAAATTTACAATGAAGCATTGATAAGGATTGACGACATTTGTTTGTCGATGTCAAACAAATCGTTAGTTCAATTGGGCATGCCAGCTGCAAATCGTCCAATGCATGATATGTTCAATCGAGAACTGGAGCGTGAATACCATTATGATTGTAATGGACTAAACACATTTGTAACATCAAATTTAACGAAACTGAATGACCAACAGAAACGTGTTTATGATAGAATCATGAATAATGTTAGCCATGGAACTGGTGGATTGTTTTTCTTGGACGCTCCTGGGGGAACAGGCAAGACCTTTTTGATTTCATTGATATTAGCAACAATTCGATCAGATAATAACGTTGCAGTGGCACTCGCTTCTTCCGGAATTGCGGCTACATTACTGGTAAATGAAACACCAACATGTAGTATTTCGAAAACATCTGGAATAGCAAAAGTTCTTAAAGTATGTAAGCTCATCGTATGGGACGAATGTACTGTGGCACACAATAAATTATTGGAAGCACTTGATAGAACTTTGAAAGATCTACGAGGAAGCCAAATAGTCTTTGGAGGTGCCATGATTTTATTGGCTGGAGATTTCAGGCAAACATTACCTGTGATCCCAAAATCCACAGCTGCAGATGAAATCAATGCATGTTTAAAATCATCGTATTTATGCAGACATGTAAACACGGTTACACTTACTACAAACGTACATGTTCAACTACAAAACGATCCGTCAGCAGCTGAATTTTCACAGCAATTACTGAAAATCGGAAATGGCCAAATGTCTGTCGATCCAACAGGAATGATTACATTGCCTAACAATTTCTGCACTTTTGCACAGTCTAAAGAAGCATTGATACAGAGTGTATTTCCAAACATAGTTCAACATTACAAAAACTATGATTGGCTCAGCGAAAAGCAATTTTAGCTGAGAAAAATAAGGACGTCAATGATATAAATGCAGCTACTCTGAGTCAAATACCTGGTGACATAGTTGCATATAAGTCAATGGACACTATTACTGATCAAGATGATGTCGTAAATTATCCAACTGAATCTTAAACTCACTCGATTTGCCAGGCCTACCCCTCATAATTTACGATTAAAAATTGGAGCACCGATTATTATGCTGCGCAACATTAATCTGCCACGACTTTGCAACGGTACCAGACTCGCTGCGAAGAAGCTAATGGGTAACGTTATCGAAGCAACAATTTTGGAAGGAAAGTACAAAGGAGATGACGTTTTGATACCCAGAATTCCACTGACTCCGACGGATTTACCATTCGATTTCAATCGTTTGCAGATTCCTATTTGCCTTGCCTTCGCTATGACAATTAATAAGGCGCAAGGACAGTCTCTACAAATGTGCAGTATTAATTTAGAATACCCAATTTTTTCTCATGGACAATTGTATGTAGCTTGCTCACGAGTAGGCAAACCATCGCCATTATTCATTTACGCGAAAGATGGAAAAACCAAAACGTTGTCTACCAAAAAGTGTTACAATAAAGTTCGAATGAAATTTTATCAAAGAATTTGCTTTATTTCGTATTAATTTTATTCTTTTCAGCAAATCATTGAACTTATCGCCTAGCGAAGCGGGGAGGGTACGCTAGTTAATCATAAATCAAAAATCGTTAAACCTATCGTAACAAAATTCGGAGAGGTTGCCTTTACTATAAGGAAAACTTTGAAGAAAAATTAACGAAATCGGTTAAGGACCACTCTCACTTGTATATAAAAGCTTTTTAAAAGAGTCGTAGACGAAAATAATATGCTATATCTTAGTGAAAATAGCTTTGTATCAATAGAATTTTACTTTCTAAATTGAATTATAACATTAAATTGGAAAACAATTAAATTTGAAAAAATGAGTGTGGAACCACCCTTTTTTGTTTAAGCAATTTTCAATGTTTCGGGGGAGCCATAACTCGAAGAAAAATTTACATTATTGTAACAAAATTGGGTACACATATTTTTCTTAAGCAGAAAATATTTGTAGTAAAAATGGACGGGATCGATTCAAGACCAAGGCAACTTAGATATAAAACAAGTTTAAAAGGTTTAAAAGGGTCTGTAACGAACTTTCTCCTAAATCCAGCTGCTTAGACAAATTTTCTGGGATTAGGGTAGGTGCTTGCACTCGAAGTGGGTCTGCATACCTTGCTATGTTAAAGCTCAGGGAAAAGGGGTGGGCTTGCCTCGGTACTTACAGCGAAAGCGTTACTAAAAATTTAAATGTATGCAGAGAGAGATAATTCAACAAAACAAAAGAAAACCAGCGAAATACACAACTGTATACCTATCATCATGGAAGAATTAGCAAAATCGGAGAACGACCACGCCCACTTAAAAAAAAAAATTTTTAAAGTCAAATTAAAAACAAAAAGTTAATATTTTTACAGTATATAAGTTAATTATCTCAACATTCAACTATAGTAATGACATGGTGCAACAAAATACAAAAATAAAAGAAAATTTAAAAACGGGCGTGGCTCGCCCTTTTTCATTTAATTTGTCTAGGATCCTTTTAAAGCCATAAGTCGAACAAAAATTTACCAATCCTTGTGAAATTTGGTAGAGGCTTAGATTCTAGGACGATGACTGTTTTCTGTGAAAAAGGGCGAAATCGGTTGAAGCCACTCCCAGTTTTTATACACAGTGAACCGTCTGCCCTTCCGATCGGCCGTTAACACGATAACTTGAGCAAAAATCGATATATCTTTACTAAACTCAGTTCACGTAATTATCTGAACTCAATTTGTATTGGTATAAAAAATGGCCGAAATCCGACCATGACCACGCCCACTTTTTCGATATCGAAAATTACGAAAAATGAAAAAAATTTCATAATTCTATACCAAATACGAAAAGAGGGATGAAACATGGTAATTGGATTGGTTTATTGACGCAAAATATAACTTTAGAAAAAAACTTTGTAAAATAGGTGTGACACCTACCATATTAAGTAGAAGAAAATTAAAAAGTTCTGCAGGGTGAAATCAAAAGCCCTTGGAATCATGACAGGAATATTTTTTGTGGTATTACATATATAAATAAATTAGTGGTACCCGAAAGAGGATGGCCTGGGACACCCTGGTCCACATTTTGGTCGATATCTCGAAAACGTCTTCACATATACAACTAAGGCCCACTCCCTTTTAAAATACTCATTAACACCTTTCATTTGATACACATGTCATACAAACACATTCCAGGGTTACCTAGGTTCATTTTCCTACATGGTGATTTTTCCTTATTTTGTCTCCATAGCTCTCAACTGAGTATGTAATGTTCGGTTACACCCAAACTTAGCCTTCATTACTTGTTTCTTTTGTCGCACATCAAACATATATTCGCTAAATTTTACCACCAGCAACATCATCAACGCAACATCCAACTTCATCGACGTCGCTGGGACCATCGTCGCATCAATGCAGCAGATGATAATGTAAGTGTTTATTTACAATTACATGCATATATTCTCTTTTTGTAGCTTTTGCTATAGATTTTAACATCCGTAACTATGTAAATATACCTAATTGAAACTTTTATTTTTGTTTAATGGTACACATACATAGGTGGAAGTAATTACAACTACATAATTTTGAAATTTTTTTATTTGATTCTTATCCTGAGTTAAAAGTTAGGAAACCGATTTCAACGGTTTGTATAATTTTTTTTAGACTTTTGCTTAGAGTAGAAAACAAAAATTGGCTTAAGGATTTTGAAAAGATATAAATGTAATTAATAAAATACGAACAAAATAAATGATACTCTATCCTTTTAAGTTATTATTGGGGTGAAGAGAGAAAACAAGTAAGGAAGGCCAAGTTCGGGTGTAACCGAACATTACATACTCAGTTGAGAGCTATGGAGACAAAATAAGGGAAAGGTGTTAATGGGGTGACTCTAGAATTTGCTTGTATGATATGGATATCATTAACAGAGTATTTTAAGAGGGAGTGGGCCATAGTTCTATAGGTGGACGCCATTTAGGGATATCGCCAGAAAGGTGGACCAGGGCTGACTCTAGAAATTGTTTGTAATATATGGGTATCAAATGAAAGGTGTTAATGAGTATTTTAAAAGGGAGTGGCCTTAGTTCTATAGGGGGAAGCCTTTCCGAGAGATCGCCATAAAGGTGGACCAGGGGTGAATCTAGAATTTGTTTGTATGATATGGGTATCATATGAAATGAGTTAATGGGTATTTTAAAAGGGAGTGGGCCTTAGTTCTATGAGTGGACGCCTTTTCGATATCGACCAAATATGGACCAGGGTGGCCCAGACCATTATCTGTCAGGTACCGCTAATTTATTTATATATATAATACCACGAACAGTAGTCCTGTCAAGATTTTGAGGGTTTTGATTTCGCCCTGCAAAACTTTTCTATTTTCTTCTACTTAATATGGTAGGTGTCACACCCATTTTACAAAGTTTTTTTCTAAAGTTATATTTTGCGTCAATAAACCAATCCAATTACCATGTTTCATCCCTTTTTTGTATTTGGTAGAGAATTATGACATTTTTTTCATTTTGCGTAATTTTCGATATCGAAAAAGTGGGCGTGGTCATGGTCGGAGTTCGGCCATTTTTTATACCAATACAAAGTGAGTTCAGATAATAACGTGAACTGAGTTTGGTAAAGATATATCGATTTTTGCTCAAGTTATCATGTTAACGGCCGATTGGAAGGACAAACGGTCGACTGTGTATAAAAACTGGGCGTGGCTTCAACCGATTTCGCCCTTTTTCACAGAAAACAGTTATCGTCATTGAAGCTATGCCTTCACCAAATTTCAAAAGATCTGGCAAATTTTTGTTCGACTTATGGCATTAAAAGTATCCTAGACAAATTAAATGAAAAAGGGTGGAGCCACGCCCATTTTGAAATTTTCTTTTATTTTTGTATTTTGTTGCATCATAGCATTACTGGAGTTGAATGTTGACATAATTTACTTATATACTGTAAAAATATTACCTTTTTTTTAAATTTGACTTTAAAAATACATATATATTTTTTTAAGAGGGCGTGTTCGTTCTCCGATTTTGCTAATTCTTATTAAGCATACATATAGTAATGGTAGTAACGTTCCTGCCAAATTTCATTATGATATCTTCATCTACTGCCAAATTACAGCTTGCAAAACTTCTAAATTACCTTCTTTTAAAAGTGGGCGGTGCCACGCCTATTGTCCGAAATTTTACTAGTTTTCTATTCTGTGTTATAAGTTCAACTCACCTGCCAAGTTTCATCGCTTTAACCGTTTATGGTAATGAATTATCGCACTCTTTCGATTTTTCGAAATTTTCGATATCGAAAAAGTGAGCGTTGTTATAGTCCGATATCGTTCATTTTAAATAGCGATCTGAGATGAGTGGCCAGGAACCTACATACCAAATTTCATCAAGATACTTCAAATTTACTCAAGTTATTGTGTTAACGGACGATCGGACGGACGAACGGGCATGGCTCAATCAAATTTTTTTTCGATACTGATGATTTTGATATATGGAAGTGTATATCTCTCTCGATTCCTTTATACCTGTAAAACCAACCGTTATCCAATCAAAGTTAATATACTATGTGGGCTCTGCTCAACTGAGTATAAGAAACCAACAAAAACCAATTTGCAATAACGAAAGGGAGTATATGTAACCATTTGTATGCTTCAAACAAATGTGACAAAAGTTTGTTGTTCAGATAACAACAAGCCAGAGTTTGAGCCTTCTGAGGCCATCAAAATGGTTAAAAGGGGTTGGATGACTTTGTTTACACATATGTATGTACATGTTTGAATGAAATATTTAGCTTAAGGGTTCCATTCAAGGCTACATTCCAAAAATAATCGGAAAATGATAATTACGACACAAAATAAAAGGTTAACAATATTGAAAAAGATAAAATTTTTTTTGTCATAAAGTAAGTATAAAAACAAAATTCTATGCGTATTTGAACATAGCCAAAAATATTAAGCTATTGCATGGATTTTATCGCGGGCTGGGCGACTAAATCAAAAAAAACCGTAACGGATATTTGTCAAAAAAGGTTCGAAAAAGGTTCGGTGTTAGCACCAGGCCAAATACATAAAATTGGATCTCTATCATAAAGTTAAAGTTAAAGTTAAAGTTAAAGTTAAAGTTAAAGTTAAAGTTAAAGTTAAAGTTAAGGTTAAAGTTAAAGTTAAAGTTTATTAAATTTTAATGAGCTCGAGGCAGTTTAAAAAATTGAAACACCGTTTAAATTTTTATATTTCAATTTTATTTGGTCGATATTTCGATCTCATTCTGAGATCATCCTCAGGAAACAATTGAATATGTTTTACCGACATTTCAATTGTTTCCTGAGGATGAGCTCAGAATGAGATCGAAATATCGACCAAATAAAATTGAAATATAAAAATTTAAACGGTGTTTCAATTTTTTAAACTGCCTCGAGCTCATTAAAATTTAAAGTTAAAGTTAAAGATAAAGTTAAAGTCAAAGTTAAAGTTAAAGTTAAATTTAAAGTGAATGTAAAAGTTAAAAGTTTTGATAATATGCAATAGCTTTACCGCGGCAGTCCCCGAGTGCCACACGTCCTTTTTTTAATTCCAATTCATTTATAGAAATAATTTTTTTTTCCTACCGATCACCCTTTCTTACTTATTTTAGGTAACCTAATCTACATTAATCTGCCTTCCGAAGGTTTCTCGGGAACGGGAACTGGGCCTGAATCCTCTGCTCATAATGAAGCTGCAACGATGCGCGTGGGAGAGGATTTTATTTTGATTTGGCTGCACAGCACTATGCAACTATTTGTGGCATATAGAAGATGATGGAACGTTTTCATAGATTTCGTTTTATCTTCATATTTGTTTGTTTATTAATTCCAAATTAAATTTATAATCGGAAAACAATTTAATTTAATTTTCGCTTCCGAAAAGTAATTGTAAGAGTAGGAAAGTTATTTATTAATTATTTTTTTTTTTTTGTTTTCAGAAGATTTTTCTCGTTGTAATTATTTTACGGTGATAATTATATGACGTGACAGTATTTCTAGACTTCTAACATCCTTAGTAATTTTACCCTTTTTTTTTTGTGTGGTTTATTCACAAAAGTTCGAATTTTCGGACTTTTTCGAAAACGTTTGTGATTTTCGTAGGTTTTCTAATAAAATTCGAAACAGTTTTTTTTCTAGGTATAAGATTTGAAATTTTTATTCAAGTGTTTAAAGAATTCTCGTCTGTTCTACTTTTTTGCGAAAACGCTTTTCGGTTCGTTTGCATATCTAATAATCCATTCTATTTATTTTTTCTCCTTTTAACTAAATATTTCGAAACTTTCATGAAAACTGTTTAAACAACATGCACATTTTGCTATTTTTTTTGTTTTTTTTTTTTAAAAGGTTTTTGCAATTCGTATAATCTGTAAAATCTTCGTCTTATACATTTTTTTTTTTTGCATATCGAAATTTTTGTGAGAGTTTTTAGAATTCAGTAAATTAAAAAAAAAAAATTCCAAAATATAATCACGATTTTTAATTCTTTTCCAGTTTTTGGCATTCTTTCGAAAACGTCTTGAAAATTTGGAAGTTTTAACGAAGATTAGTTTTATGTACGAATTTTCAATTTTTTTCCCAACAAAGCACTTGGGACTACATATTTTTCCTTTTTTTTCTTTTGAAACACTGCACAATTTTAATTTCTCCCTTTTTTCGCAATTTTTAAAGATTTTTAAAACTTTTTTGCTCTTTCAACTATGCAGCATTCTTCGACTCAAAAAAAAGAAGAATTTTTGGGTTTTTTTTTTAATTTATAAAACTTTCTAAATATGCTTAGATTTTTTTGTTTTTATATTTTAAATAATTTGTTTTTATTTTTTTTTTCATGTAGGACATATAATCAGCTTAGGCTAACGTAGTGTGTAACACTTGGGGTTGATTTTTAAACTATTTTATTTTAATGGAAACTATTTTATTTAAATTTTTCCATTTTAATTTGTCCAGCTTTTAAATAAACGGATGTTCCTTAAGGTAGCGCAACTTATACACGGCGACATACTTTATACTTGGCTCTAGCCACAGACAAGACCATCACTCAGTCAACATCATCGAAAAACTGACTTTTCCCAAAAACGACTCATCGCGCTCTACCCTTTTGTTAGTTGTAGCCTCCTCATATCATACTTGATCAACGGTGTAATTGTATGTATCGGAATAAGCCGTTAAAGTCGGTCACCTGACCTGCCTTTTAAAGCCTTTGCTAATCCACTCTTTGTTTGTACGAGCGAAAAAAAAAGCATAAAGAATATTATGAAATTCGACGTCTGAATAGGCTGCGGTAGGGACTCCAATCCCGAAAATCCTTGATTTGCTTATCAGTTTAGATGAAAGTAGCCCTGATTCGGCTCGCTGGTTAAAGACGGGCTGTTGCAGCTGAGTTTTGAAGAAGATGACAAACAAATTTTATATATTTTTTACTTAAGACACGTTCGAGCTTCCTACTGAGATACGTCGCCTTCAATGGTTCCGGCGATATGCAAGTTAAAGTAAAAAAAAAACACAAATCTAATGCATTCATTATAGTATTGTAAATATATTTTCCAAATAAAATGTACGAAACTTTAAGAGCTAAGCTGTTGAAAGAAAAACAAAATACCTAAATGTCGGGACTATTCCCGATCTCGGGATTAAAATTTGGATCTAGGTCACCTGATTTTACAGTTGAGCTTGGCATAGCATAGATAAATAGGCATGTGTGGTACATACATAGTGGGTGCTGTGTTATCATCCCGTCTTATGGGATATGGTAATGAGCGGATCGAGACTCAAATTTCCCAGTGGTAAATTTCATCTGGTCATCATCATAAACTCTCTCACCCCAGACAAATGCAACTATGCTATGCTGAAGTTACATTTGAACATATATATATGTAGGTATCAGGATTCGATCCGTTTGACAGTATTATCCATGGTAGTCATTGTTATTGCCAACTATCTTTCGCGTGATATCTGCCTTTATGATTACTGTCAATGTCTTCCAGCTCATAATATGCGTTTCCTATCATATTTATTACTCTGCCCTAGGAACTAATTTAGCATTAAAGTGTTTTACTAAATTGCTTTGTGCGAAGTTTCTACGTATCACTTCTTGACCAGGCTGAAATTCTCTCATACGTGATCGCAAGTTATACGTGCGTGTATTCTTTTCGTGAGCCGCCTTAATTTTATTTTTGATGCATTCACGGATTACGGCAAACAGATCTTCCCTTAAAAGTTTAGCACTGCCTTCCGACAATAAACCTAAATTATTCAGTAACTTATAGTCTCCACCGTGGGTGATCATGTGTTGGCCAAAAACTATGTAGTATGGTGCGTTTCCGATGGTATGATGTAAACTGTTCCTCAGAGAGCAATTTATACTGCTTATGTACTTATCCCAATCTCTTTGATCTTTTATAATAAAGGATCTTAGTTCCTCATTTTTAGCACGGTTAACACGCTCAGATGCATTAGACTGTGGTGAATAAACTGCTGCCTCACATGAATGATGCCGTGGCTTTTCAAAAAGTTCGTAAACTCTTTGCATGTGAACTGGGTGCCGTTGTCGGAAACAATAGTTTCTGGTACACCAAAACCATCGAAAATATTCTCCTTAAGGTCCTGAATAAGGAGATTTGCATTGAATTAAATTAAATTTTCTACACAGGTTTTAGAAAAGTAAATTTTTGTAAATTGTCCAAGATAATAAATACTCCAATATTCCCCGCTTTGGATCTAGGAAAAGGTCCAATTAGGTCAACATATAGGCGTTGAAATGGCCGGTCAGATTCAATAAGTTCACCCATGGGCGGTCTCAATATATAAGTCGGTGTCTTAGATGTTTTGCACAAATCACATGTCATTACATAATTGCGTATATCCGTAACCATTCCAGGCCAATATAAATTCCTTCGATGGTTTTCGCTAATCCCACATGTGCAGACGTGGGCGTGTTATGAGCGGCATATATCACACTTTTTCGCAATTCCCTTGGTACGAATAGGTTCCAGACATCATCGTTGCTATTATGCTCATTTTCAAATGAAGACCGATAGTAAATATATTTATCTATTACCTTAAAATCTGGAATTGAGCTGGTTAAAAATGTTTCCCTTAGTGCTTTATATTCATCCGAATCGAAATATTCTGACTCTAAATCAATTTCTACCATAGTTCCTTGTTCTATCTCGGCGATTTGTGCGTCTTCGCATTAGTAGACCCTCGACAATGCATCTGCCACTTTATTTTCACTACCTTCACGATGCTCTATCATGAAATTAAATCCTTGCAACTTCAGTTCCCACCTCGCTAACCTTCCGTTCAAATCTTTTTGGTGCATAAGCTACTTAAGACTGACATGATCTGTAACGATCTTAAATTCATGCCCTTCGATATATGGCCTAAACTGTTTGATGGCTAAAACCATAGCTAAACACTCGAGTTCAGTCACAGTATAGTTCCTCTGAGCTCTGTTCAATTTATGAGACATGTACGCTATAGTTTTTTCAATTCCCTCGTCATCTGCCTGTGCCAAGAGAGCCCCTACCCCACACTGGCTTGCATCGCATTGCACTACGAAAGGCTTCGAGTAGTTTGGATGAATTAGTAAAGGAGCTGTCATAAGTTTCACTTTAATCGCATCAAACGCTTGTTGAGAATCCGAGTTCCATTCAAAATTACGTTTCTTAGTGGGCAATTCGGGCAACGGAAAAGTCAGGCTAGCATAATCGGAAATAAACCGACGATACCATCCTGTCATACCAAGGGATTGTCTAATATGGCGGACATTTTTGGGTATCGGATACTCCGTAATAGCTTCAACTTTCTCGTCATCGACTGCTAATGATACATTTCCAACAATAAATTCTAAATACTTGACCAGCCTTCGTTAGTTGGGCGGCCACTTCCAATAGATGAGTAAAGTGTTCTTCAAACTTTTGCGACATTATCAGCAGATCATCAAGGTAGACGAATACATGAGATGTGAGGTGGTATGCAATCACTTTATCCATTAGTCGGCACATAGTTTGGGGAGTTTTGCATAACCAAAAAGGCATACGCTTAAACTGATATAAAGGGCGATTGGGAACCGTGAAAGCTGTTTTAGGGCGAGATTCTGGAGAGAGGCTAATTTGCCAAAAGGCATCTTTTAAATCAATTTTAGATATACATCGCACTGGTGGAAGTCGTGAAAGTAGACCTTCAATATTCGGCAAAGGATACGCATCCTTGACTGTCACTTCATTCAACTTTCTAGAGTCTAAGAAAAACCTAGCTTTACCTGGCTGAACCACTAACACACCTGGATAAGACCAGGCGAACCTTCGTTTCTTCAATCACTCCTAGCTCGAGCATCCTATCAATCTCTTGGCAAAGAACTTTTTCCATTGCTGGAGAAATAGGATAATATCTCTGTTTAATAGGGATAGCTGTGTCGGTATCTATAGCATGCTCTATCAATTTAGTTGACCCCAGCCCTTCTTTCTCGAATAATGGGAAGGCAGCTAGAACATTTTCTAAACGAGATCTCTGAGGTGACGTCAGTGCATCAAAATCTACTTCAGAAGACAATGTTAGGTTCTGGTGTTACTTTTAACCCAAAAGCTTGCCAAAAGTCCATTCCACATATTACATCATTCGCCACTTTCGGCACTAACAAAAATTCAAACTCCTTCTGGCAGTGGTTAAACGATAACAATATCGAAATAGAACCAACAATATTCTGTTTCTTTCCATCTGCTATCCTAACGCTACCTAAAACTTTTCTATATCAGTACTTACGACCATCAATAATTTATTTGGCTAAATTTGACCCTATACAGCTCTTATTAGCTCCACTGTCCAATAGAGCCAGATAATTTCTTCCAAAAATATTTAGGTTGGCATACGAACGTATGTCAGCCCCGTAGTAAACGATAACCGAAATAACCATTTTTCGTAACTTTCTCTTCAGCTGCCAATAGTCATGCATACGCTACGCTGATCTACTTTATAAGGATTTTCTAGTATTATCAGAAATTATTCTGTCCCGAACACGTTGATAGTCTGCTAACCTAACATGATAAGGTCGATAACGAGGTGGTGGGTGTATGGATTGCTTTGCAAGGTTATGATGACCTCGAATCTCCATCTCGTTTGGCGTAGCCTAGGTGTTTCGAAACGTTTCAACAATTTAGGTGGAATATTATCAATCGATTTAGTTGGTAATGGGTTTAGTTCCGAGGCGGTTTCGATGGACGTCCGTCCAATGTCCGACGAACATCCCTCGTCCTGTTTTCCGACGGCTGGTTACACTTAGCACAATTCGGTATGTAAGTGTTTACTTCCCCGCAACCATAACAAAAAATTCTCCTGCTCTTCAGACAATCATGATACCGATGGCCAATTTCTTCACAGTTCCAACATTTAAGGGAATTGATTGCTAACGCATCGATATCGGTCGTCATCTCTTCAATTTCTAAATTCACATTACTTGTATCACCAATGTTGTGCGTTACTTCATAAAGATTTTTGCGGACTGGGTTCGCCCTAGGCGCGGACGCTTGTAAGTCTCTGAAAAACTTTTCGTGTTTTCGAACTTCTTTACGCAGCGTGTGAATGTCCTCTATTTCCATATGTAATAACTCATGTCGCAATTCCGGTTTCAGGTTTCGTAATAGAATTTCGACAAGCTCAGATTCACTTATTTGAAATCCTAAGCGATCGCTCATCACCATTACTGCAGCAAAGAATTCGTCAAATAACTCTGTCGGTTTTTGCTTTCGTCTCCTAATCTCATCTCGAATTTCTGAATCGGTCGAGTATTCTTTGAACTGACGGCGAAGAGCGTCGCATAACTCAAACTATTCGAGATTATCTATGTGCTGCCTACACCTCCAAAACCATTTAAGTGCTTTACCATCGAATATGGAGTGTATATGTTTACATAAAATCTCAAAATTACCATTCAGATGTAACGACGTTAGGGTGTTGATACGATAGATGAACTGGTCCGTCTGTCATATTTGGCCCTGTTGCATATTTTACAATTGGAAACTATTTCGGTTGCTAGCTTAGTCATTTTTGGAAAATAGTAGTCACAGAGGATCTGCTTCACGTTTTCTGGAGCTGCTCTGTGAGCATTATTTTGTTCAGCCGTAATTATCTCTCTTTGTTCATCCTTGTTGGCAATGTCCGACACCATGCGTTTACAATGCCAAAATTTCGTTGATGGAAAAGATGTAACGAATTCGTGTTGAATGCTTGCCATAGTCGGCAGGTCGCAACATATAGCATTCACCACGTTTGGATTTATAACCACCTTAATCTCGTCGACAAGTGTTCTTCTGTTAGTGGACTGAATTTCATGACGAGTTTTTTTCCGAAATATATGAAATTACGTCTCAAATCAAAATTTGCCTCCTCCAGAACAATTTGACAATGACGTTTCGCTATGAATGGTGGCCAAATCGGACTGCCCTTCCTCCTCTAGGGCATGGATACTCTGTCGTGGGAGTGCGTCAGCAACATAATTTTCCTTACCGGGTTTGAAATAAATTTGTGGAATGTGTTCATCAATAAAAGCCTTCCAACGTTTAATTTTGGCTTTTGGATTCCAGTCTCAAACCATAAACGTGAGTGGCTGGTGATCTGTATAAATATTCAGATTCCTAACGCCGTAAATGTAATTTCTAAGGCTCTTGAGAGCCCACACAATTGCTGGCAACTCTCGTTCAATGTTTCATCCCTTTTTTCGTATTTGGTATAGAATTATGACATTTTTTGCATATTTCGAAATTTTCTATATCAAAAACGTGGACGTGGTCCTGTCGGCTTTCGCTCATTTTTAGTACTAAGATAAAGTGAGTTCAGATAAATACGTGAACTAAGTTTAATAAAGATATATCGATTTTTGCTCAAGTTATCGTATTAACGGCCGAGCGGAACGACAGACGGTCGACTGTGTATAAAAACTGGGCGTGGCTCCAACCGATTTCGCCCATTTTCACAGAAAACAGTTATCGTCATAGAAACTATGCCTTTACCAAATTTCAAAAGGTCTGGCAAATTTTTGTTCGACTTATGGCATTAAAAGTATTCTAAACAAATGAAAAAAGCCAGAGACACGCCCATTTCTTTTATTTTTGTATTTTGTTGCACCATATCATTACCGGAGTTGAATGTTGACATAATTTACTTATATATGACCCGGCCTATGAAATGGTGGCTTATGATTCAGATTAGATTGGTATTGAAAATGAGCGAAATCTGATGATAACCACGCCCACTTTTTATATATATAACATTTTGGAAAACACAAAAAGCTGATTATTTAGTAAATAATAAACCTAGAATGTTGAAATTTGACGTGTGGACTGATATTGAGAGTCTTGATAAAAATTTGAAAAAATTTGTTTAAAATGGGTGTGGCACCGCCCACTTGTGATAAAATCGATTTTACAAATATTATTAATCATAAATCAAAAATCGATAGACCTATCGTAACAAAATTCGGCAGAGAGGTTGCCTTTACTCAGACCTGTTAAATAATGATTAATAACGGTAATGATTAGCCATTCCATTGCTATTTTCTTTAAACGCCATTTAATGATTACTTGCCATTATTTTCTATTTTTAATGATTACTTTTCAATTGATAAAAAAATAATCAAAATAAAATCATGATTTTTACGATAATTGAAAAAAAAAAATCAAAAATAATCAAAAGTAATAAAAAATCAAAAACTCCGCTTGGAAAACGCTACAGTAATTCGGCAGCCTGTAGGATCTGCTCATTTCCGGATCAGCACAGTATACCGGAGACCCTATTCTTTCCACTACTTTGGAACCATCTGTGCACACATGTATCGCCTCGTCCGCCATTTGCGCACCCTTGCGCCAACCGTCCACCTCTATTGTGGCCTTAAGATCTCCCTCGAAGCGCAGATAGGGAATCAGGTAGTCTGTTCGTCTTGTGATTGATGACGCTAGACTACTATGGCTATATGGTCGGCGCTCAAGCTGCCCGAGGCACCGAGCCTGGTTGCGGTTGTTAATGCTATGTTCTTTGCTACGAGGTCTACAGGTGGAATGTGCAGAATGGCATACAGTGCAGCAGTCGGGGTTGTTTTCAGGGCTCCCGTAATGCTAAGCATCGATAGTCTGCATACCTCCTCTAATTTTTTGAGGTATGTTGTTTGTGTGTTGCTTTCCACCAAACAAGAACTCCATAGTATAGAATAGGGCTAACAATCGCGGTAAAAAAACCAATGAGAAAGAGGGGGCGATAAGCCCCAGGTACACCCCCGCATTCTTTTACATGCATAGAGTGCCGTTGAGGACCTCCTGACCCCCTCCTCCACGACAGCTTACTGTCTAGGATGATTCCTAGATATTTTGTGCAAGGTTTCTCCTGTAAGGTACCCCTCCTAACTTAGGCCTAGTCTAATTTGGGACCTTGTATCTCTTTGTAAACAAGACCATATCCGTCTTCTCCGCATAGACTTTCAACACGACATTAGATGCCCAGGTATGAATATCCCGAAGCGCCCGATCCATCAGAGAACTAATCGTTGGAAAGCACTTTCCACTTATGACAATTGCAACGTCATCTGCGAAAGCCGTATGTTTTACGGGTCCCCCATTGAATCGCCTGAGCAGTTGGTTGATGACCAGCGTCCACAGCAGAGGTGATAGCACCCCTCCCTGCGGCGTTCCCCTGTCCACTAATTTCGTGGCCTCGTACAATCCCCATTGTGATGTAATCTTCCTGCAATTTAACATGCAGCCGATCCATCTGGTTAAGGCTGGATGTACTTTAATGTAATTAAGAGCATCCATAATCCCCATTTAGAAACATTTTTGAAAGCCTCGGCAACTAGGGAACTGCTAGAGCATATTCCTTATATTACAGGGCTTTCTCTATGCTTATTACCACCCAATGCAATGCAGTGTCTACCGAATTGTCTTTGGTGTTCGCATGCTGTGTTGTGCAGAGCAGCTTTTCATCCACGTTGGACTTTATGTGCTGCTCAAAGGTTTTGAGCAGAAATGATGTTAAGCTAATGGGTCTTTAGTCTTTGGGATACATGTGACCGATCTTCCCCGCCTTTGGTAGGAAAGCTACACGAGCAGTTCTCCAAGAGTGCGGTACATGATTCAGCCTTATGCACCCATCGAATATTATTTCAAGCCATTCCATGACCGCCATACTTGAAACTTGTAGCATGGCCGGGAATATACCGTCTGGGCCCGGCGATTTAAACTTAGAAAACGTTTTCACTGCCCATTCGATCTTGGTATCGGTCACCAAACCCGGAACTACCCGCTCCGTGATCGAAGTGTGAGTGATGTCTGCTGGCTCTTCTAAACCGTCTCCCGATGGGAAATGTGTGTCGAGAAGCACCTCAAGGGATTCCTCACTATTACGTGACCATTCCCCGTTCTTTTTCTTTATTACTACTATGGGCCTCGAGTCAGCTCAGCAAACGTTGGGCGGACACTACGTCTTGTAGGATATCAAGATCTTTCTGGCCGAAAGTGGATGGCAGGAGGTCTGCTGAAATAATTGGGTTCACTAAGACTCACCTATCAATGGTCATTGGGGTTTTGACAGGGCACTGTCCCATGGGTATCCATGCGGTACGTCTCAATATATTGGAAACTCCATCCTGCTGCAGCTGTATGGAGGATGATGAGGTGGAATCACCAAATCACTTTATGCTTGACTGCCCAGCTTTTGCCAGAACTAGGCGAAAGTATTTCGGTCGTGACTCACTTGGATCTCCCGAGGAGCTATCCAAGGTTGAGATCGGGATCATTCGGAACTTTATCGTTGCTACCCAACGATTCTCTAAGTAGTTATATCTACGTCACCGTTAGTTTAGTTTATTATATGTGGTATCACAACGGACCGTCATGTTGTCCAAGTGAGCTTCCTCTATCAGGGAAGCTACCACCCAACCTAACCTAACCTAACTATGTTTATTATACTATGTTTCCCCTTGCTAGGACTTTTTTCAACCGTGCTGTTTCGCAGGAGCACTCTATGTCCGTACAGAAACTTTTCCATGAGATTCTCTTCGCCCTGGAAATTTCACGCTTGTTGATCCTCAGTAGATCCCTGTATTCGTCTCGACACGCTTCGCTTTCCGCGGTCTTTGCGAGATTAAACATAGCTTTTACCTGTCTTCTTAGAAGACTCAGCTCATTGCTCCACAATGGCGGCTTTGCTTTTCCTCTGAATATTCTTAGAGGGCAAGCTTTGTTATACGCATTCATAAGCGTCCTTGTTAAGAATTCATTCGACTACTCCAGTTCCTCCACATTGGCAACCTCTTTGGGGGGATGCTGAAGCTGATATATGCATGGTTGGATTTATTACGATTTGATTGATTTATGGTTGATTTATTACGCTCGGAGCTCAATGTAATATCCAGAACATTGCTGAATGTTCGACCTATGTATGTAGGAGCATTTTCCCTGTTGGCTATCTGCAAATTGGTTTGCAGGATGTAACAAAATAGAAATTCGCCTCTCTCATTCGTATCTGCTCCTCCCCACGCATTGTGGGGCGCATTTGCATTTACGCCTATGATCAACCGCCCTTTGCACTCCATCGGTGGAACCTCCGCAGCATGGGCCATGTAGCAGGACGCCAGGACGCCTGCTTTTTCTTTTGCTCAACGGTCACGGCTACGAGGTCCTCAGTGGTGTAATTATGCAGCATACATGAATGCAGCTGTTTCCTTACCTCGCACCCGTTCTTCCATCTGCGCCTAGTAATCGCCAAACCCGACCGCGCTAAGTCCAGAAACCTTTCCTCCCGATGAGAGCCACGGCTCCTGGATCAGCGCCACGTCAAACGAACCCTCCTCAAGGGTTAGGAGGAGTTCGCTCGACGCCACTTTACTGTGTTGGAGGCATATCTATAGGACTCGCAGCACCATTGGCCTGTTTGTCCCCCTCCAGCACCTTCTTCGTGACGTCGTCGCCCTCCCCTTTCCCATTTTGGTTTAGACTATTCGAGGCCCCTTTCAGCCTCTTGTAACTGTTGTGCCGGGTATTCCTCTGTGCGAGTCACAGCACCATTTGGCGCTTGGCCCTCTTCTAACACCTTCGTGGTGACGTCGGGGACCTCCACCCGTCTTTTTTCCCTTAGGCTTTTGAGGTCCTTTTCGACTTCGCCCACCTCTAGCGTGTTAGGGTTTATATCCTCGGGACTTCTTTTCCTGAGTCGCATGTAAATTTTACCAGTGCCAAAGGACATGTAGAACTGACCTTCCTCTGTAGGTCGAGATACAGTAAGTACCTTCCAATCCTGTGTCGGTATGTTCGGATTCTGATTCTGCATAAGTCTCAGTGTATCCTGTGACTTCATCACGCATGTTATCCACACCTTAACTTTTGGTACCGTGGGGATTTGCGGTTTATCCACCACCTCAAACCGCGCGTTCATGCCTTGCTTTTGGAGGTTTGGAATCACTTCCTCTAGCCAGCGCCAGCTCGCGATATTGTCGCACGCTATTATCTTCACACCATTATACTATCCCCCAAATCAAGGGAAGGGGCTTTCTTGGTTGTTCCCGCATCATATTAAGCATTAAGCTAATAAGCTCTCTTTCGACAGATCTCCACCTTTTAGTAGTCATTTGTCCGAAAGGACTGCTACGATCAACCAGCGCCACAGTCAGTGACTGCTTTGCCACATCACTCATCATTATCCTTAAGTCAAGCCAATTTTGTTTTGTATCCGAAATTAATATATCCGCTATTTTGGATTAAGTTATGGCTATGCACTGATTGTTTTGTAATCAAAGTGTAAAATATTGTTCGCTTTATTTGAGTAATATTGGTTTCATATCATCGCCACTATATGAGTGTTCTTCATCACATTTAAAGAGCTTTATCATAAATAAGCATTTTTTTTTCCTTAATATATTTTGAACGAACCAAAATTTTTGTTTTCAGCCTTCGGATTATTAGTACTGAGGTCAAGCCAAGTCTTTTAGGATACGTACACTGAACCAAAAAATTGCATGTATAATAAGAAAAAATGCGTATATTTTAAGAAAACCTCTCCAAAAACCGTATTCATAGAATTTAGGAAAATAAATAATATGGTTTCTTAAATTATAAGAACGAAGTTTTGTCATAAATATAATTTTACGAATTTTTTCTTTGATCATACGCAAATTTCCTTAAATTATATGCAATTTTTCTTAAATTTTAAGAAAAAATCGGAGTGAATGTCTATGAAACTTTTTCTTAAGAAAACATGTACGTTTTTGGTTTCATGTATTAGCAGTCGACCGCTGTTATAGATTTTTACAATGTATATATATATATATATTCTTGGAAAATACCCAACCATGTTGAAGAAATAATTTATGATAGGCAAAAAAATGTGTTTGGAATTTCCATTGTTAATAATAACAAGTAAGGAAGTCTAAGTTCGGATGTAACCAAACATTACATACTCAGTTGAGAGCTATGGAGACAAAATAAGGAAAATCACCATGTAGGAAAATGAACCTAGGGTAACCCTGGAATGTGGTTGTATGACTTGTGTATCAAATGGAAGGTATTAAAGAGTATTTTAAGAGAGTAGGCCATAGTTCTATGGATGGACGCCATTTAGGGATATCGCCATAAAGGTGGACCAGGGCTGACTCTAGAATTTGTTTGTACGATATGGGTATCAAATGAAAGGTGTTACTGAGCATTTTAAGAGGGAGCGGGCCTTAGGTCTATCGGTGGATGCCTTTTCGAGATATCGCCATTAAGGTGGGCCAGGTGTGACTCTAGAATTTGTTTGTACGATATGGGTATCAAATGAAAGGTGGTAATGAGTATTTTAAAAGGGAATGGGCTTTAGTTCTATAGGTGAACGCCTTTTCGAGAAATCGCCATAAGGGTGGACCAGGGGTGACTCTAGAATATGTTTGTACGATATGGGTATCAGATGAAAGGTGTTAATGAGTATATTCAAAGGGAGTGATCCTTAGTTCCATAGGTGGACGCCGTTTCGAGATATCGCCATAAAGGTGGACCAGGGGTGACTCTAGAATGTGTTTGTACGATACGGGAATCAAATGAAAGGTGTTACTGAGCATTTTAAGAGGGAGTGGGCATTAGGTCTATAGGTAGACGCCTTTTCGAGATATCGCCATTAGGGTGGGCCAGGGGTGACTCTAAAATTTTTGTACGATATGGGTATCAAACGAAAGGTGTTAATGAGCATTTTAAGAGGGAGTGGGCATTAGGTCTATAGGTGGACGCATTTTTGAGATATCGCCATTAGGGTGGGCCAGGGGCGACTCTAGAATGTTTGTACGATATGGGTAAATAACGAAAGGTGTTACTGAGTATTTTAAGAGGATGTCGGCATTAGGTCTATAGGTGGACGCCTTTTAGAGATATCGCCATTAGGGTGGGCCAGGGGTGACTCTAGAATGTGTTTGTACGATATGGATATCAAATTAAAGGTATTAATGAGGGTTTTAAAATCGGGTGGCCCTTAGATGTATATGTGAAGGCGTTTTCGCGATATCGACCAAAATGTGGGCCACGGGATCTAGAAAATCATCTGTCGGATACTGCTAATTTATTTATATATGCAATACCACTAACAGTATTCCTGCCAAGATTCCAAACGCTGTTGATTTCGCCTTGTAGAACTTTTTCATTTTCTTCTACTTAATATGGTAGGTGTCACGCCCATTTTACAAAGTTTTTTCCAAAGTTATATTTTGCGTTAATAATCCAATCCAATTACCATGTTTCATCCCTTTTTTCGTATTTGGTATTGAATTATGGCATTTTTTTCATTTTTCGTAATTTTCGATATCGATAAAGTGGGCGTGGTTATGGTCGGATTTCGGGCATTTTTTATACCAAGATAAAGTGATTTCAGGTAAGTACGTGGACCAAGTTTAGTAAAGATATATCAGTTTTTGCTCAAGTTATTCTGTTAACGGCCGAGCGGAAGACCAGACGGTGGACTGTGTATAAAAACTGGACGTGGCTTCCACCGATCTCGCCCATTTTCACAAAAAATAGTTACCGTCATAGAACCTATGCCCCTACCAAATTTAAGAAGGATTGGTAAATTTGTGTTCGACTTATGGCATTAAAAGTATTCTAGACAAACTAAATGAAAATGGGCGGAGCCACCCCCATTTTGAAATTTTCTTTTATTTTTGTATTTTGTTGCATCATATCATTACTGGATTTGAATTTTTACTTAATTTACTTATATACAGTAAAGATATTAAATTTTTTGTTAAAATTTGAATTAAAAAAAAATTTTTTTTTAAAAGTGGGCGTGTTCTTCATCCAATTTTGCTAATTTTTATTTAGCACATATGTAGTAATAGTAGTAACGTTCCTGCCAAATTTCATCATGATATCTGCAAAGACTGCCAAATTACAGCTTGCAAAACTTTTAAATTACCTTCTTGTAAAAGTGGGCGGTGCCACGCCCATTGTCCAAAATCTTACTAATTTTCTATTCTGCGTCATAACGCCAACCCATCTACCAAGTTTCATCGCTTTAGCCGCCTTTGGCAATGAATTATCGCATTTTTTCGGTTTTTCGAAATTTTCGATATCGAAAAAATGGGCGTGGTTATAGTCCGATATCGTTCATTTTAAATAGCGATCTGAGATGAGTGCCCAGGAATCTACACACCAAATTTCATCAAGATACCTCAAAATTTACTCAAGTATCGTGTTAACGGACGGACGGACGGACAGACGGACAGACATGGCTCAATCAAATTTTTTTTCGATCCTGATGATTTTGATATATGGAAGTCTATATCTATCTCGATTCCTTTATACCTGTACAACCAACCGTTATACAATCAAAGTTAATATACTCTGTGAGCTCTGCTCAACTGAGTATAAAAATATGGCTCACAATGCAAAACTTAAAGTTTTATAGGAAAGACGTAATCATAAGGAAATAAAAAGAAGTTTCAATCTAATGTACATGGACATATGTTAATAAATTTATCTGGGATATAACAACCTTTGGTTAGCCACCTTGGGAAATGAAGCTTTCAACCTAAATAGTATACCTCATACATATTGTTTGAGCATATTTTTTTGTCAGGGCATAGCCATAACGTAATCCAAATAGTGGATATATTTATTTTGGATATAACAAAATTTGCTAGGCTTAAGGATGAAACCATAAAGGATCCATGCTAAATGAAAGCTTTTGGACGCAAACCTATGAATCCAACATTTTTTTACATATTGTCTGGGAATTGAGAAAAACCGCGGTTTTCGATCCCACAATATTTTATATAATGAGTATACCATTCGCCCTATATGTTGCATGTATATGTGCGCCTCGCAAGCGCTTACGATTTACTATTGCATCCTAAAATGTACTTGTATATAGAAATTATCCCGTGCATGCAACAAACGAGAATTTTTCTTTCAAAAAAGCGGAAAAATAATCAAAAAAAAAAAAAAAATTAATAAAAAATAATCGAAAAAATCATGATTTTTTTTGCGATTTTTTTCTAATGGTAATCAATTAGTAATTGCTTTTTTCGAAAAACAATTGAAATAATCATTGGCCATTAAAATAGGCAACTAATTAATTGATTACCAATTATAATTAAAATTTATCAGGTCTGCCTTTACTATAAGGAATGCTTTGAAGAAAAATTTACGAAATCGGTTGAGGACCACGCCCACTTTTATATAAAAGATTTTTAAAAAGGTCTTGGACGAATAAAATAAGCTATATCTTTGCAAAAATAGCTTTATATAAATGGTATTTCATTTCCCAAGTGGATTTATAAAAATAAATAGGAAAACTTCAAATTTAAAAAAATGTGCGTGGCACCGCCCCTTTTATGACTAAGCAATTTTCTATGTTTTGGGAGCCATAACTCGAAGAAAAATTAGTTCAGAATAGAACCATATGTATCTATATATTAATACGCTAACAAAATTTCCATACAATCAATTGACAGCCTGTTTCGCATACTTACCATACGTAAAATCATATAAGAGTTATATGAATCGATTCACTCTATTTCTTTATAATTAATAGAAAAATTTTTTGCAAATTCGAACAATCACTCCAAATATCGAAATTTACTGTCGTGCACAAAAGCGTGCCATCTGTAGGACCAAGTATGTAAGTGATCTAAAACACAAACCAACATATCATGTAAAGCGACTACGCAGTATTGCTCAAATGTTTCACCTACATACATATGCGTACGTTCCAGACGGTGAATGAATAAAACATGGTTTGCCATTGTTGCCACTTACCTATAATAGACTCTACCAAAATCCTAAAAAATTGTTCCAAAATAATTTGTAGCGTACAAAAAAATCTTAAATAAAATTAATTTTTGACCGGCCCACTTTTTGTGGTAAATTTCACTTACACGTAAATACATAGGTCTTTGTTTAACAGATTCTTTGTTTTTTATTTTAGTTGCTTTCAAAAAAACATGAAATCACAAATATTGAGTTAACTTTTGTTGAAACTAACTAAATTTATTTATAACAATTATTGGCAAATTTGCCCGAAAATGTTTTTGCATTTGCAGATTTAATCATTTTAAATAAAGTACGTCTTATACTGAACAAAAAAAAAATAAATTTGCTACATAAATATAACTCAAAATTGTAATTAAAATTTTAAGTAAGTTAGACCAGTTTGCTATTTTCCACTCACTGCTTAACTATTAACGCATTATTGCACTACCCCCAACACTGGATGCATAGACTGAGTTGAAAAAAGTACAAGTTGGTCGAATTTCGACCACAGGCGATGCTAGGGTGTATTATTGCGCAGCCTTGTAACACTATTAAGCACACAAAACAAACAACAACAGCATTTCAAGTGTACAGCTGGGTATGTAATGTACGTTTTCACCCGAACTTCCTTACTTGTTATTAATGATATTGGTTTCTGCTTCAAAAACTCTAGTTTCTTTCTTTTTGCTGACGATCTTAAACTCTTCCGTATAATCAATTCCCCTTCGGATGCCTCCCTTCTGCAAAATGACCTTAACAATCTGGTTGACTGGTGCCGTGCCAACAATATTTTCCTCAATGTGAAAAAGTGCTTCAATATGTCATTCTCGAAATCATCTCGCTCCCATTACTCATCCTATGGCATTTCAGGCGGCCATTTGGTGGCAGTCACCGAATATGGCGTTTTCTTTGCTTCCAACTTCACCTTCAATAACCATATCTGCTATGCCCTTACAAAGGCATACAGAAATCTAGCAAACGACTTTAGAAATCCTTATACCACGAAAGCCCTATCCCTAGGACTTATACCCAAGTACAGGTGTGGCCAGTAGCTACTTTGGAGTGATGTAGCTCCTAAATCGCTAAAGATATTGACTTGAAGTTTTTGATCTAGGAAAACGAAGTAAATCTACGTCGATTGGTGTCTTATATGTCATGCTAGGTCCATGCATTGATGAGATATAAGCTGTCAAAATTGACACCTACGACTTCTTATACCCGGGTACAGGTGTGGCCAGTAGCTTTTTTTCTCGTTTTTTCTAATTTTTTGAAGGAAAAAAAATTTTATTTATTATTTTCTTTATAAAATATTATTTTATTGATTATTTCTTATAACTAAATAGGCAAACAAATTTAAATTATTCAATTGTCTTCATTATTTTCACAAATATTACATGTAAATGTATTTGAAGTATGCTGTATGTATATTGGGCGCTGACATATTCTGCACATGTTACGCGTTCGTCTTCTGTGTTGGTCATGGATGTAGCAGAGAAAACAGCTTCCAACCTGCTGTTTCTTTGGTTTTGCACCAGCAGCTGCAGACGTTGATGGCCTATTGTCAGCACTTCCTTGCAAGGCCGTACTTATGAAACTCGCGACTGCAATTTTTGTGTTGAAGTTCCGCATCACTTGCTGATTCACCGACCGCTCTTCAATTATGGGCATAGACAGTTCCTTGGCGAGCTGGCGAAGAAATCTCTTACGCTTCGCATTGGTGCATCTGATGTTGGGATTATTCTCATAATATATGATGTACGCTGCCAATGACGTCAAATCAATCATATTGAAGAATAGGGACAACGGCCAACGCTTTGTCATCCTTTGGCAAGTATATTCTCCAAGCAATTGGTCCATCACGTCCACTCCTCCTTTTGTCTTGTTATAAAACTCGATCATTTCTGGTTTGCCGCTTTCGCCAATGTGATCATCGTCATGCATTGATGATAGTAATATAACTGCCTTTTTTTCGGCACATAGGGGCAAATGGATATGTTGGGCCTGAAACCGAATGTACTTGACCTCTATGCACGATCTTTGTGTGCCAACATCTCCTTTGGTATGTAGGGCTTATTTTTCCGCAGAGTTCCAACTGCCGTCAAATTTATGGATGACAAGCTTTCCAGTAGATTTGGGGACGTAAAAAAATTGTCCATCGTTATATTTCGGCCGATTCCATGAAAGCGGCTTACTAAATCCTTGACCACGCGTTCACCCTGGTTAGTTTCCCGTCCCGTAGGTGCTTGGCCAGTATATATTTGTCCATGCAGTGGATATGCGTTTTTGGCATCACATACCCACCACACTTTGATGCCATATTTTGCCAGTTTCGATGGGATGTATTGCGTGAAACGGGTGCGGCCACGATATGGAAAGAGCTGCTCGTCTACCGTTAGATATTCACTTGGCTTATATGACTGATCAAAGTTGTAGTTCATCATGGTCCACAGCTCGGATATTGGTGCAGCTTTGTCAGTTACCAAACGTTGTGCCCGTGTGTTGCCATCGTCAAACCTTATAAACCGCAGTATGGCCTGAAAGCAGTTAATGCCCATTGACGCACGATATAATGGACAATTTTCCACCGACCACAAGTCCGGCGCACATTCGGCATTGCTGCGGTTAACGGCAGTCATAATAAGCACTCCAATGGACGCATCCATTTCGCTCAAAGTAACCTTCTTCCATGTTTTTGGTTCCGCCTCCGGATGTTTTGCGCTTAACTCCGCATATGTAGCTTCTGCTTTTTTGTTGGTGTAGCGTACTATAATATCCACATTTATATGTATTGACTATTGACATCATAGTAGTTGATCTTGCGGGCGCACTTCGCTGTCGCAAAATATTTTGTTGCCTAGTTTGGCGTGCAATTCGTGGCTGTGAGCTCCATATGGTACTATCACGTGCTACGAATTCAGCTTAAGTTTCTGGAAGCATTTCTTACCTGTCAGGTAGTTGGATTATATCAAATGTTGTTTGTCAACAAATTTTAGCAAGGGTACAATAAAATGTCTTCTTCTAAATAATTAAGAGTGCGCGAAAAAGGTTGTTTTCGAAAAATTCTAACAACAATAGAAATTATTGACTTCTTAGAAATAACTTAGAATGCGCGCAATTCTTAGAAGCAGGCTACAAATATATGTTTATAACTACTTAAAATGTTCGTAAGACAGTCAGCTACAACATTGCATTAAAAAAATAACTTGTTTCTCAGAAAAAATGAGAAAAACGGGTAAAACAGCCTACTGGCCACACCTGTACCCGGGTATAAGAAGTCGTAGTAAAAGTTGGGTATAAGTCCTAAGGCTATACATCTCTTGTGTGCGCTCTAAATTAGAATATGCTTCCATTATTTGTAACCCTATCTATAGCAGTCATTCGGCCAGAGTAGAAAGAGTTCAAAGAAAGTTTGTTCGCTTTGCCGTATGGCCTTTAAATTTTGATGATCCGTTGCCATCTTATTCCTCTCGTTGCAAACGTAGCAATTTGCAATTACTTGAAAGAAGGAGACCGTTGTCATGTTTTTCTATGGCCTCATTGCAGGCTCTTTTGACTGACCTGCTCTTCTTGGCAACATACCGTTTTATGTGCCCCTAAGAACTCTTCGCTCATTCCTCCTGTTTTGTCTGCTATTCGGCCAATTACGATCAATTTAATTTAATTGGTTTGGATGGAAGTATAGGAATTGCATTTAAAGCAAAAGAAAATTTTCTGATCCATTGCCTATTGTATACATAAAAACGGGTGCCAGGATGGAACGTCCGTAACATCCAATATATAGTGAAAACTTTAAGCATGTGCTGTGCTCATAACAAATTGGCGCCATTCATTGCTCAGAAGCTATAATTGGGGTTCTTTTGAAGACTTCACTATGTCATCTACATATATGGTCTAGCTTCTATTAAAAAGAATAGAAGGCATCGTATTTTTACGGAAATCTTAATAAACATACTCCTATTTGCTAATTTCACTTTTATCCCTAAAACAACAGTGAAATGTTAATATAAATCTTTGCAAATAGCGTTATCTATAGCGAAAACAACAACCAACGTTAGTCGATGTAATAGAGCTAAATCTCACAAGCCTAAATAAATTGTTGTTAAAGCAACTAAATATTTATGTCAAAGTTGCGAAACCGCGTTTTGTTTCATTGCACAACAACATTCATATGGCTGGATTATTATGGGTAAGGGGAATCAAGATTGTGAGTAATGGATGCCAAATTTATGTTCCACTATAGTTAATGTGAAGAACAGCAAGTAAGGACGGGACAGTCTTCGGCTATGCAGAAGACTTCATACCTTTCATGAGTGGGGCTGAACAATAATCCTATCTCGTTCGTAATCTCCAAATAATCGGATGTATAAGATAGGAAATATATAGTGAACAGATGTACATACCTAAACGATTTTTAAGATAAATATAAAATAAAAAATGGCATGAACGATCGGTTGTATGGGATAGGTATACACTATATACATATAGCTCCGATCAAAGTGATTTTCTCAGGAAATCTTCTATGATATATTAGAATAAATATCACCAAATTTAAAGTTTTTATATTGGAAATTAAGAGAGAAATGGCTAAAAATCTTTCTATCTGAATTATCGGTTGTATGGTATATATATTATATATAGCTCCGATCGAAATGATTTATTCATGAAATCTCTATGATATATTAGAATAAATATCACCAAGTTTAATGTTTTTATATTGGAAATTAAGGGAGAAATTGCCAAAATCTTGCTATCTGAACGATCGGTTGTATGGGATATATACTATATAGTTCCGATCATAGTGATTTTTTCGGGATATCTTCTATGACATATTAGAATACATACCACCGAGTTTCACGTTTATACTTTCTAACTTGCGGCAGGAATGGCCAAAATCGTCTTATCTGAACGATCGGTTGTATGGGAGATAGTGGTCCGATCATACCGGATCCGACAAATGTCTAATATAATACAAAAATACATCCTTGTGTCAAGATATCTCAAAATTTGAGGGACTAGTTTGCGTTCAAACAGACAGACGGACGGACAGACGAACATGGCTATATCAACTCAGTTCGTACCTGATCAATTCGGTATACTTAATGGTGAGCCTATCTTCTATATTTCTCAACGTTACAAACATCGGACCAAAGTTAATATACCATTTCATATTCATGAAAGGTATAATAACACGAGGGAGTAGAGTTAGATTTCCGGAAACAATTTTATACCCTCGCAACGGCGTAGATTTTTTGGCACACTGTTGTTGGTTGTTTTGCTTTTTATTATACCAAACGGTGTTTGTGTCTCGGTACATTAATTTGAAGTTATATGAACTATAATTGGACTTTTTAGAAAGACTGTAAATGAAGAAAATATAATCGAATTTATTTAAAAGAGGTATCTCAGTCAATAGCCTAGGAATTAAGCTTAAATAAGCCAATTTTTTTTTTAAATGGCAAGTTCGAATTTGCACGTTCTTTTTTTTGGGTTACTGTGTTTATTAAGTGAATGTTCATGTGACTCCCAAGACACAGTTTGTTTCAAATATAAGCAATGTGAAAGTAGGCCATACTTGTTTTTGTTGTTGTTGGCATTTTTATTGCTATTATCATTGTTGTTTGTTGTTCTGGTAGTCCGCCTACATTTCACACAACATTAAAAGTAGTGAACTGAGATTTCCGCTCAGACGCCACTACCCAAAAAACAATAAAAGCTAGCTGACATACACATAATATGTGCAAAAATATATTAGGGTAGAGACAAATTGTGTTGAAGAGTTTTTTCGACAGTAATTCCAACTGACAACAGCATTTGGACAGACGAATATTGGGTTCATTCTCCAAGAACTAGAAACAGTCTGGAACAACGTATGTTCAAGCATACATATGTTGACTGAAGGTATACCTTTTACTACAAATCAATCCCGTACTTCACAGTTTTAATATCTCGCTCTGGGGCCCGTTTCACAAAACATACTAGTCTTGTTTTTTGCTTTGCGAAACGGGCCCCTGGTCGGATTTTTCTCTTAAGGGGTGCGGGAAAATATCTTTTATATACATATAATAAAATTGTTTCCAAATAATAAAAAATGAAGTATGGTGCCGGTAGCAAGAAAAAAATATTAGTCGTCAAAATTGGATACTTATGACTCTTAAACACGAAAAAATTCGAAAATAATATGAGGTGGGACAGATATTTTGACTAGTTTTTGTACTCTGATTATCACGAAAAACAACATCAGCTCTGAAACCCAGCGAAGAATCACCCTTGCCATTAAATGTTACTTTTACTAAGTACGAAAAAGAAAAGTCCTCTTGCGGCAAACGAAAATCATACTCAACAAGTCACTTGTATGGTGCAGAAGCATAGACCATAAAAACATCAGATTAAGCGGCTCTGGGAGTGTTCGCGAAAAAAGTTCTTCGAAAGATTTATGGACCTCCACGCGTTGGCGATGGCGAGTACCATAGAAGATTTGACGATGAGCTGTACGATTTTTACGCAGACATCAACATAGTTCAGCGAATTAAAATGCAGCGGCTGCGCTGGCTAGGCCATGTTATGCTAATGAGAGATGACGCTCCGACTTAGAAAGTGTTTCTATGGGAACCCGCCCATGGAAGAAGAGGAAGAGGGCGGCCCCCACTCCGCTGGAAGGCCCAGGTGGAAAACGAGTTAAAAACCCTTGGTGTGACCAATTGGAGCCGGTTGATAGAGAGAAGAAGCGACTGGCGCGCCTTGTTGGACGGGCATAACCGTTTAACAGGTTATGCGCCAATTAAATAAGTAAGTAAGATTTGTAATCTGAAGCCAGATGAGCTCCTAACTACTTAACATTGCTGAATGAATGATTCATGAAATACATAAAAGACTATCTTCTTAGCTGTTACTGTGAACAATGTTTACATCATCGTTGAAGGATAAATGGGAAAGGCATCAATATTGACCAATTGTAGAGAACCAGTTATATTTATTAGAGCTAAAACATATTTTCTAAATTTGACAGACTATTTGCTTAAGAGCTATGTATGGAAGAACATTTTTTAAAATAATTTTTTAGCAATCGGAGTCGAGTTGAAAATCAGCTCACCCTATTATGCGTACATGTAAAAGTTTGAATATTGGATACACATGATCAGGATTGACATAAGTAGAAAGATGAACGTTCGTACAATATTTATGAGCATATAAATTTACTTTTATATAGGTTTTTACCCGACTCACAAGAATAGGTCGCACTATCGCTCAATGGGTATGTGCGTTAATGCTGGCAAAAAATATTGCCTCCAAGCTTCGTGGTGGTTAAGGTTTCTGGACTTCTAAGTCACCCAATTACTTAACCTACATATATTTTAACTTTATACATACAATTCTTAATATAACTATACTTTTACTCTTGGTTGCTTACTTGTGCTCTTAACTTTGTGGCGAGATTTCCCATTCCAGTTTTTTTATCTGTCTGAATCTTTAATATCATTTCACTGTCTTCACTTTCACTTCGCTTGCAAAGCTTGGGTTGTGATATTCGAATTTAAAACTTTTCGGTTTCATATTTGCTACAAAAAATTAAAATAATCGTTTATGGGAATTATTTCATTTGAAAAATAGGCTCATGTAAGATATACAATCAAATTATAGTTTACCGACGTTAACTCTTGTGCGAATTGTTAAAAGGAACTGGGGTCAAGTTTTGGACGGTCCAGCAAACATTTTTCATATCTCCAATTTTGTAGAAATAATCTAATTTTGAATTTAGACTTAGAGACCAAGATAGGTGGGCTTAAAATTAATTTATCTACCCTTTGTCCATGTGTAACGGATTGACCCACTTCGTTCAAATTCTGAAGGGAATGGAGTTGTATCGTATATTCCTTATGAAGCATAATATATTATGTATATGTATAATTAAAGCTCTTTTTTTACTAAGGTATTAATTATATATTAGTCATATGGAGGTCATATAATTTTTGCAATCATTTTATTTGTTCCTCTTTGTATAGAGATTCATATCAAAGCGACACATTTACATACTGGTCCCATCAAAACATAACTTTTACATTTCTTAATAGCTTATAATAGCTAAAGGGACATATTAATTTAAAGTACAAGCAATCCTATCGTTTTGTGCTTATTAAGGCAAACTTACTTAATTAATTGACGCTTAACCGTTTAAATAGTGCCCACTGGCGCCAATTGATCACACCAAGGGAGCTTAAAACGTTTTCCACGTGGTCCTTTCAGCGGAGTGGGTCCCTCTAACTCTGTTTCCATAGGCGGGTTTCGATAAAAGCACTTTCTTAGCCGGAGCGTCATCTTTTATTTGCATAACATGGCCTAGCCAGCGCAGCCGCTGCATTTTAATTCGCTGGACTATGTTGATGTCTGCGTAAAAATCGTACTGCTCATCGTTAAATCTTCTATGGTACTCACTATCGCCAATGAGTATATGCCCATAGATCTTTCGAAGAACTTTTCTCTCGAACACTCCCACAGCTGCTTCATATGATGTTGTCATGGTCCATGCTTCGGCACCATATAGCAGGCCGGGTACGATAAGAGACTTGTAGAGTATGATTTTCGTTTGCCGAGAGAGGAATTTACTTTTAAATTGCCTACCTAGTTCAAAGTAGCATTTGTTGGCAAATTTACTCCATTTTAAAAAAAACGACTTTCGTTTCGTATCAATGGTAAAATAAACTTTGCCAATATTCTCACAGCTCCCCTCCTATGATGTACATTAGGGTGGTTACAAGGTATATGGTGAATTTTAATTTTTATTCTATCTTCGGGGCACCCTCCTAAAATATGCCAAAAGATCAGAAAATGATTTTTGCAAAGCTTCAGGCCAATCCGATAATGTTAACACGTGCCTCATTGAGGTCAAAGTTAGGAAAACAAGCGACTTTTCAGAAAAAAATGTTTGTATTTCGTCAGTAAAAGTGAAACCATTTATGCTAGGAACTTGAATCGTATACCATTGAATATTGTAATGTCCATAGACGTTTGCATGGAAATTCAAAATTAGGGATATCCACTATGATCTGATCTGATAAATGCTAAATACTGCTAAACATAACCGTTTTATAAAAATATTATTAAGATCAAAATCAGCCCCAGCGGAAAATCTAAAATTGATTTCTTGTGGCCACCCTAATGTACATGTTTAATTTTGCTGTAGACCTTCACAAACGGTATTGTTAAAGCGAGAAACGATTTGCTCCATGTCAGCAATGTACATTATAACCCTATTCAAGATATATCATGAATTACGCCTTCGCATATTCGAAGCGGTAAATGGAGTCATGTCGTTTACTAACGCGATTACGGGAATTACTTTAAAATTTCAATTATCCTTACTTAGTTGTTGTTAAAAAAAAGTAAGTGTACTCTAAAGAGAAGTTTAAAACTATTTTTATTAAAATAATAGAGCAGTCATAGTATTTTTTCAATATTAAAAAGTTTAAGCCTTTTCGGCTCTCCCTTAGATCGGGTCGCAAAAAAAAAGTTGCGAAAGTCCGCCCATAAATATAAAACTTATATTGCAAGTTTCAAAAAAAAAAAAAAAAAATTTAAAAAAACCGTTTCCGAAACCCTTTCAACATAAGCTTCCAATTTAGGGGCAGACTTTGACAACTTTTTTTATGGAAGCCAACAGCAAGTCCTGGTAAAAACATGTGCTCATTTACATTCTAAAGATATGCGAACAATAGACAGATGAGCTTGAAATGTTTTCCCATTCTTTTGCTTTAGATACCACCTATTTTATTATTTTGTTGAGGATATCGCATATAAATCGATCGGGTTAATGTCAAAATATCGCTTAATATAAATTTGAAAATAATTAAGGGAGGCATGAAAAGTTAGTGTTAAAAAGATATAGGAAGAGGTAATTAAGGTTTGAAAAATAAAATCATTTTAAACTTGCTGAAAAACCTCACTGGATTCGACAAAGCTATTTTAATGCTTGCATGTGGTTAGAAGTGTGTGTTTCTATTGTTTGTGACACTTTATTAATCGAATGGAGTATGGCTTATGTTGGCGACAGGATATACAGCAACAACAACAAAAAAAAAACCTTTTCATTGTGCTAAATAGTTTTATGTTATATTGAACATTGCACGCATGTACGTACGTCGCCTTGTGTTCTAGCGCCAATGTGTCGCTTCGTTGCGCCCAACCACCCGCCATATGTTTCCACAACAGTTTGCCACAGCATGTAGTCCTTTAACGCTGACAAACGCGCCAATATCATGCTGTGCGTGGAGACATTGCCAACTTGTAGCAGAAAGATATGTTTTTGTCAGCGTTTCACTTCTTTGCAATTTTAGTTTGCTATATTTATTAAGTTTTATTTAATTTGCTTCAATCTATACAATTTTTTTTTATTTTTATACTCAGCGTCCTTTGCACACAGAGTATATTAACTTTTATTGGATAACGGTTGGTTGTACAGGTATAAAGGGATCGAGATAGATATAGACTTCCATATATCAAAATCATCAGTATCGAAAAAAAAATTTGATTGAGCCATGTCCGTCCGTCCGTCCGTCTGTTCGTTAACACGATAACTTGAGTAAATATTGAGATATTTGCATCAAATTTGGTACACGAGCTTATCTGGACCCAGAATATTGAAAATGATAGAAATCGGATGATAACCACGCCCACTTTTTGTATATATAACAGTTTCAAAAACACGAAAAACCTGATTATTTATAACTAATACACGTACAATGTTGAAATTTTCACGTGTGGACTAATATTGAGACTCTTGATAAAAATTTGAAAACATTTTTTTAAATGGGCGTGGCACCGCCCACTTGTAATAAAATCAATTTTACAAATATTATTAATCATAAATGAAAAATCTTTAAACTTGCCGTAATAAAATTCGGCAGAGAGGTTGCCTTTACTATAAGCAATGCGTGGACGAATAAAATAAGCTATATCTTTGCAAACAAGAGCTTTATATCAATGGTATTTCATTTTCCAAGTGCACTTAAAATAGAAAAAACTTCAAATTTTAAAAAATAGGCGTGGCACCGGCCCTTTTATGACTAAGCAATTTTCTATGTTTCGAGAGCCATAACTCGAAGAAACATTAACATATCGTAATGAAATTGTGTACACATATTTTCCTTATAGAAGCAAATATTTCTAGTAAAAATGGACGGGATCGGTTAAAGACCACGGCAACTTAGATATACAACAAATTTAAAAGGGTCGTAGACTAGAATAATAAGCTATAACTTAGAAAAAAATAGTTTTGAATCAATGACATTTCACTTATTAATCTATATATTAATACGCTAAAAAAATTTCCATACAAACAATTGACAGGCGGTTTCGCATAGTTAGCATACGTAAAATCATATAAAAGTGATATAAATCGATTCGTATAGATCAGCCGCAGTGCATAGGTCTATTTTTGTTAACAAATATTACTCTATTTGTCTATAATTAATAGAAAAATTTTTTTGTAAATCCAACAATCTCTCCAAATTTGGATATTTACTTTCGTGCACAAAACCGCCATCTTTGGACAAATTATGTAAGTGCTTTAATACACAAGCCTACATAAGCGTACGGGCTACACGGTGAAAGATTAAAACAAGGTTCCCCATTGTTGCCACTTACCTATAATAGCCTCTACCAAAATCCTAAAAAATTATTCCAAAATAATTTGTAGCGTACCAAAAAATCCTAAATAGAATTATTTTTTGACTGGCCCATTTTTTGTGGCAAATTTCACTTACACGTAAATACATAAGTCTTTATTTAACAGATTCTTTGTTTTTTATTTTAGTTGTTTTCAAAAAAAACATGAAATCGCAATAATGAGTGTTGAAACTAACTAATTTATTTATAACATTTAATGGAAAATTTGCCCGAAAATGTTTTTGAATTTGCAGATTTAATCCTCATTTTAAATAAAGTACGTTTTATACTGAAAAAAAAACAAAAGTTACAAAAATATAACATTAAATTTTTTATATTGTCTTTTATGCTAATTTATTTTATTTCTTATTTTATTTTATTATATATTCTTTTATTTCAACTTAGGTTATTATTATTTAAATGCAACTTGACTGAATCGGAAAATTTTACGTTGTATATTAAATGAAAAAAAACGTCCCAAAAACGTTTTTGATTTTAGGCCAAAACGGCAACCGGCATCATGGCGGCCGTATTGTGTTGGCAGTATATTACCCACTATCTACATATTAATACGCTAACAAAATTTCCATACAAACAATTGACGCGCGGTTCCGCATAGTTAGCATACGTAAAATAATAAAATAAATAAAAGTGATATGAATCGATTCGTATAGATCAGCCGCAGTACATAGGCCTGTTTTTGTTAACAAATATTACTCTAAAAACATGGTTTCCCATTGTTGCCACTTACCTAATAGCCTCTACCAAAATCCTAAAACATTGTTCCAAAATAATTTGTAGCGTACCAAAAAATCTTAAATAGAATTAATTTTTGGCCGCCCCATTTTTTGTGGCAAATTTCACTTACACGTAAATACATAAGTCTTTATTTAACAGGTTCTTTGTTTTTTATTTTATTTGTTTTCAAAAAAACATGAAATCGGAAATAATGAGTTAAATTTTGTTGAAACTAACTAATTTATTTATAACATTTAATGGCAAATTTGCCCGAAAATGTTTTTGCATTTGAAGATTTAATCCTCATTTTAGATAAAGTACGTCTTATACTGAACAAAAAAAAGTTACAAAAATATAACATTAAATTTTTATATTGTCTTTTATGCTAATTTATTTTATTTTATTATATATTCTTTTATTTCAACTTAGGTTATTATTATTTAAATGCAACTTGACTGAATCGGAAAATTTCACGTTGTATATTAAACGAAGCAAAAAAAAACGTCCCAAAAACGTTTTTGATTTTAGGCCAAAACGGCAACCGGCATCGTGGCGGCCGTATTGTGTAGGCAGTATATTACCCACTATCTATATATTAATACGCTAACAAAATTTCCACACAAACAATTGACAGGCGGTTTCGCATAATTAGCACACGTAAAATCATATAAAAGTGACATGAATCAATTCGTATAGATCAGCCGCAGTGCATAGGCCTATTTTTGTTAACAAATATTACTCTATTTGTTTATAATTAATAGAAAAAGTTTTTTGTAAATCCATCATTATCTCCAAATATGGATATTTACTTTCTTGCACAAAAGCGCGCCATCTTTGGACAAATAATGTAAGTGCTCTAAGACGCAAGACAAAGTTTTTTGTAAATCCAACAATCTCTCCAAATATCGATATTTACTTTCTTGCACAAAAGCGCGCCATCTTTGGACAAATTATGTAAGTGCTCTAACACACAAGCCTACATAAGCGTACGCGCTACACGGTGAAAGATTAAAACATGGTTTCCCATTGTTGCCACTTCCCTATAATAACCTCTACCAAAATCCTAAATAATTGTTCCAAAAAAATTTGTAGCATACCAAAAAACCTTAAATAGAATTAATTATTTACAATTAACATATTTGCGCAGTTAGAGAATTCATCTTACGACCCATATGACATTTTAGTTTATCGATAATAAATTTGATGATAATCGATTAATTTTTGAAAGTAATAGATTTTAGACAGTGGCGGTAACAGATATGTATTTATACAAAATTAAACGGGTGGCGTGAAATAGGCTAAATTCCTTTAGCAAATTCCTTCGTTTTTAACTAAACGTGCGTGTTATTTGAACTATGACAATATTTGAATTATGACAATATTGAAGTAAATGGGCGACAAATGTATATGGGTGATATAGGACTACTGGGGAACCGAGCTCCCAAAACTAACTTCAGTAGCGCGCCAACGGGGACCTCACGGGAGGTGTGGAAAAACCTATTTTTCAATACAATTTCAATTAATTTCACTATAATTCTATGTCAATTTGATTCGATTTTATATAATTTGTATATTTTTGTTTAAGGAGCTCCATACCACAACGTTATAATTACATGTGAAAAGTTTGTAGAAATTTTAAGAAAATACAATCAGAAAGTACAAAGTCTTAGATCAAATTCAAAATTTTAAAGAAAAAGTTAAGTAAGTTAGGCCAGTTTGCT
This sequence comes from Eurosta solidaginis, assembly GCF_040869045.1. Classification (NCBI taxonomy): domain Eukaryota; kingdom Metazoa; phylum Arthropoda; class Insecta; order Diptera; family Tephritidae; genus Eurosta; species Eurosta solidaginis. The sequence goes on along the minus strand of NC_090323.1, from coordinate 71,809,591 downwards.
GTATATCCCTCACTTGATGCATATACTGAGTTGAAAAAATACACGTTTGGTCGAATTTCGACCACAGGCGATACCAGTTTTTATTATAAGAGGAAATGGGGAGAAATGTTTTTTTTTGAACGGGCGGTGCCACGTGTTATGTAGAAAAGTAATTTATCTGAAATGAAATGTACAATTGACGCTCACGATGAGTATATAATGTTCGGTTACAGCCGAACTTAGACACCTTTACTTGTTTATTCAGTCTTTAGTACGCGCTGCAGTGAAGTTCATTTTACCTTCAATGACATTCCACGCTTAAATTAATGACACCCTCTTTTTTGATGAAATTCATGGGAGTGTCCTTCCATCACCTATAATTATTAATTCATTAACGCCATTTTCTATTCTATGTTTTGCAAATCCCTCCTTAGCATCACTTCAACTTTTTCTGCTAACGACAGATGTAGGCAAACCCGCATTGATTGCGCTCTTAATAAACCAAAACTTCATTACTTCTCTAGCTGCCAGCATCCGATAGCAAGAGACGTGTAAATGGTTTTCGGGTAGTTGTGTGTATTTTGTAAATAATCTTTACATCGGTGCAAGTTATGAGAGACTTACATGAGTGTAAAATAATCTCAGGGTAAATTAATTTCAGTATGCAAAACACTGTTAATTTGAAACAAAATTTATTTTATTACTTTAAACGAGCGATTCTTGTTTATTCACAAAATTGATTATCAATTGATCAAATTTTTCTTTGATATTTTTTTTATGAAGTTCGGAAAAAATGCCACAAGAATCCCTCGAGTGTTTTTTTGAACGTGAAAATTTGGTGGTCTAAAATTTAGAGTCTATATATTTATTTAGAAGAAGAGGAAGGCGAAAAATCTTATTTCGATGCCCTCTTTGTTCGCAATCGGTTAATTTTTTGGTCACTCACTTTGTGTAGTTGACGTGTAAGGCTTATATGTGAAATTGTTAACAATAGTATTATAGATTTTGGGTATTAGAATAGAAAAATTTTATTATAGTTTTTCGGATCTCCTTCTTAACTTTGATCAGTATGCGACACCCCTTTACCATCCCCAATAGGAGTACATAAAAATGCATTAGTGAAACTTTTGATCTTTATCTATATGTGACCCGGCCTATGAAAAGGTGGATTATGACTCAAAAAAAGAAAAACTACTAAGAAACTTTAGAAATACATTGTTTATCTTTAACAGCTCTTTCTCGCAATTTATTTTTTGAGTCATAAACCACCTTTTCATAGGTCGTTCAAAACTGAAAAACGGCTACACCGATATACTAAATAACTTTTTTTCTTTATTATTTTCGATCTGATTCAGGAACCATTTACGTTAAAAAAAATTCTTTAAAAAACTTCAACTAAAAATTATTTTAGCTATTACTCAAAAACGGTTTGACCAATTTCAAAAATGTTTTCCTTCCTTTATTGCGATCGGACTGACTGTATTTACAGCAAAAAAAAAATTGGAAAATCTTCATTTTATCAATATTTTAGGAAATAGTACGAGTTTGGTTGTTATTATTCATGCGGCTTTGGTTGTTTTACACCCCTTTACTATTTGCAACATTTTTCTAAGAAGTGATAAAATTTAAAATTTTCCAGTGCAACCGGTACTGCCGCTCACATATTTTTCTTCGTACCAAAAAACGTACAAAAAAAATTGTTTAGGAGTACCAAAATAATTGTTTCACAGTAATGAAAGACAAATTATTATTTACCCTTTTTATACTCAGTTGAGCAGAGCTCACAGAGTATATTAAGTTTGATTGGATAACGGTTGGTTGTACAGGTATATAGGAATAGAGATAGATATAGACTTCCATATATCAAAATCATCAGGATCGAAAAAAAATTTGATTGAGCCATGTCCGTCCGTCCGTCCATTACCACGATAACTTGAGTAAATTTTGACGTATCTTGATGAAATTTGGTACGTAGGTTCCTGAGCACTCATCTCAGATCGCTATTTAAAATGAACAATATCGGACTATAAGCACGCCCACTTTTTCGATATCGAAAATTTCAAAAAACCGAAAAACTGCGATAATTCATTACCAAAGACAGATAAAGCGATGAAACTTGGTAGGCGAGTTGAACTTATAACGCAGAATAGAAAATTAGTAAAATTTTGGACAATGGATGTGGCGCAGCCCACTTTTAAAGAATGTTATTTAAAAATTGTGCAAGCTGTAATTTGGCAGTCGTTGAAGATATCATGATGAAATTTGGCGCTTAATAAAAATTAGCAAAATCGGAGGAGGACCCCGCCCACTTTAAAAAAAAAAATTTTTTAAAGTAAAATTTTAACAAAAAATTTAATATCTTTACAGTATATAAGTAAATTATGTCAACATTCAACTCCATTAATGATATGGTGCAACAAAATGCAAACATAAAAGAAAATTTCAAAATGGCCGTGGCTCCGCCCTTTTTCATTTAATTTGTCTAGGATACTTTTAATGCCATAAGTCGAACAAAAATTTACCAAACCTTGTGAAAGTTGGTAGAAGCTTAGATTCTGGGACAATAACTTATTTCTGTGAAAAAGGGCGAAATCGGCTGAAGTCACGCCCAGTTTTTATACACAGTCGACCGTCTGTCCCTCCGCTCGGCCGTTAACACGATAACTTGAGCAAAAATCGATATATCTTTACTAAACTCAGTTCACGTACTTATCTGAACTCACTTTATATTGGTGTAAACAATGGACGAAATCCGACTATGACCACGCCCACTTTTTCGATATCGAAAATTACCAAAAACGAAAGAAATGCCACAATTCTATACCAAATACGAAAAAAGGGATGAAACATGGTATTTGGATTGGTTTATTGACGCAAAATATAACTTTAGAAAAAAACTTTGTAAAATGGGTGTGACACCTACCATATTAAGTAGAATGAAATGAAAAAGTTCTGCAGGGCGAAATAAAAAACCCTTGAAATCTTGGCGGGAATACTGTTCGTGATATTATATATATAAATAAATTAGCGGTATCCAATAGATGAAGTTCTGGGTCACCCTGGTCCACAATTTGGTCGATATCTGGAAAACGCCATCACATATACAACTACCACCACTCCCTTTTAAAAGCCTCATTAATACATTTAATTTGATACCCATATCGTACAAACACATTCTAGAGTCACCCCTGGTCCACCTTTATGGTGATATATCTAAAAGTCAACCATCTATAGAACTAAGGCCCACCCTCTTTTAAAAAGACTCATTAACACCTTTCATTTGATACCCATATCGTACGAACAAAATAAAGAGTCACCCCTGGTCCACATTTATGGCGATATCTCGAAAAGGCGACCACCTATACAACTACCACCACTCCCTTTTAAAACCCTCATTAATACCTTTAATTTGATACTGATATCGTACAAACACATTCTAGAGTCACCCCTGGTCCACCTTTATGGCGATATCTCGAAAAGGCGTCCACCTATAGAACTAAGCCCCACGCCCTTTTAAATACTCATTAACACCTTTCGTTCGATACCCATATTGTACAAACGCATTCTAGAGTCACCCCGGGTTCACCTTATGGCGATATCTCGAAAAGGAGTCCACTTATAGAACTAAGGCCCACTCTCTTTTAAAATGCTCATTCACCCCTTTCATTTGATACCCATATCGTACAAACAGATTCTAGGCTCACCCCTGGTCCACCTTTATGGCAATATCTCGGAACGGCGTCCATCTATGGAACTAAAATACTCATTAACACCTTTTATTTGATACCCATATCGTACAAACATATTCTAGAGTCACCCCTGGTCCACCTTTATGGCGATATCTCGAAAAGTCGACCACCTATAGAACTAAGGCCCACTCCCTTTTAAAAAGACTCATTAACACCTTTCATTTGATACCCATATTGTACAAACAAAGTCTAGAGTCACCCCTGGTCCACCTTTATGGCGATATCTCGAAAAGTCGACCACCTATAGAAATAAGACCCACTCCATTTTAAAAAGGCTCATTAACACCTTTTATTTGATACCCATATCGTACAAACAAATTCTAGAGTCACCCCTGGTCCACCTTTATGCCGATATCTCGAAAAAGCGACCACCTGTACAACTACCAACACTCCCTTTTAAAACCCTCATTAATACCTTTAATTTGATACCCATATCGTACAAACACATTCTAGATTCACCCATGGTCCACCTATATGGCGATATCTCGAAAAGGCGTCCACCTATAGAACTAAGGCCCACTCCCTTTTAAAATACTCATTAACACCTTTCGTTTGAATCCCATATTGTACAAACGCATTCTAGATTCACCCATGGTCCACCTTTATGGCGATATCTCGAAAAGGCGTCCACCTATAGAACTAAGGCCCACTCCCTTTTAAAATACTCATTAACACCTTTCGTTTGAATCCCATATTGTACAAACGCATTCTAGAGCCACCCCTGGTCCACCTTTATGCCGATATCTCCAAAAGGCGACCACCTATACAACTATCAGCACTCCCTTTTAAAACCCTCATTAATACCTTTCCTTTGATAACCATATTGTACAAACGCATTCTAGAGTCACCCCTGGTCCACCTTTATGACGATATCCCGAAAATGCGACCACCTATACAACTACCACCACTCCCTTTTAAAACCCTCATTAATACCTTTAATTTGATACCCATATCGTACAAACACATTCTTAAGTCACCCCTGGTCAACCTTTATGGCGATATCTCGAAAAGGCGTCCACCTATAGAACTAAGCCCCACGCCCTTTTAAAATACTCATTAACACATTTCGTTTGATACCCATATTGTACAAACGCATTCTAGAGTCACCCTGGTCCACCTTTATGCCGATATCTCGAAAAGGCGACCACCTATACAACTACAACCACTCCCTTTTAAAACCCCCATTAATACCTTTAGCTTGATACCCATATCGTACAAACACATTCTAGAGTCAACCCTGATCCACCTTTATGGCGATATCCCTAAGTCAAAACGCTTTTGAGGCTACCAAAGTAATTCTGCGCTTCAGTCTTATATTTTAGTTTGCCGCAAATTGATATTTAAGGTTTAAATGCATATTTGAAAAAATTTAAAACAGGTACTCAATCAAAAGTTCGTGAATCAGATGGCTTAAATTAAGGTTAATAAGGGCCACCAAATCTTTTATAAAACGTATGTGTATTACAAGAAATTTTTGCACTTAAATAACTTAGTAGGTTGTTGCAAATTTTAAAATATATACACTTACATCTTACATCGACTTAAACCTTTATTGCAGATTTTGATTAAACTTATATCTACACAGGTTTTTATTGCAAAGAGTAAACCAAACAAACATTACGACTTAACTCAAAACGGAAATATATAGTGTCGAGTTAAATATTGCATTTGTTAGATTTATTTATCAATAAATACAATTTTTAACAAAAAAACTCACTCCATAAATTAGAACATGTAAAAGGAAAAATTCGCGCACATTGCACTCATATCTATATATATATATATATTTAATATAGTGAGCTAAGTTTCATTATAACCCTTTCATTAAGCAATGGATTTTTATACTCAGTTGAGCAGATCTCACAGAGTATATTAACTTTGATTGGATAACGGTTGGTTGTACAGGTATAAAGGAATCGAGATAGATATAGACTTCCATATATCAAAATCATCAGTATCGAAAAAAAATTTGATTGAGCCATGTCCGTCCGTCCGTCCGTCCGTCCGTCTGTCCGTTAACACGATAACTTGAGTAAATTTTGAGGTATCTTGATGAAATTTGGTATGTAGATTCCTGGGCACTCATCTCAGATCGCTATTTAAAATGAACGATATCGGACTATAACCACGCCCACTTTTTCGATATCGAAAATTTAGAAAAACCGAAAAAATGCGATAATTCATTGCCAAAGGCGGATAAAGCGATGAAGCTTGGTAGATGGGTTGAAGTTATGACGCAGAATAGAAAATTAGTAAGATTTTGGACAATGGGCGTGGCACCGCCTACTTTAACAAGAAGGTAATTTAAAAGTTTTGCAAGCTGTAATTTGGAGTCGTTGAAGATATCATGATGAAATTTGGCAGGAACGTTACTACTATTACTATATATGTGTTAAATAAAAATTAGCAAAATTGGATGAAGAACACGCCCACTTTTTAAAATTTTTTTTTTTAAATTCAAATTTTAACAAAAAATTTAATATATTTACTGTATATAAGTAAATTAAGTCAAAATTCAACTGCAGTAATGATATGATGCAACAAAATATAAAAATAAAAGAAAATTTCAAAACGGGCGTGGCTCCGCCCATTTTCATTTAGTTTGTCTAGAATACTTTTAATGCCATCAGTCGAACAAAAATTTACCAATCCTTCTCAAATTTGGTAGGGGTATAGATTCTGTGACGGTAAATGTTCTCTGTGAAAATGGGCGAAATCGGTGAAAACCACGCCCAGTTTTTATTCACAGTCCACCGTCTGTCGTTCCGCTCGGCCGTTAACACAATAACGTGAGCAAAAACCGATATATCTTTACTAAACTTAGTCCACGTACTTATCTGAACTCACTTTATCTTTGTATAAAAAATGACCGAAATCCGACCATAACCACTCCCATTTTATCGATATCGAAAATTACGAAAAATGAAAAAAATGCCATAATTCTATACCAAATACGAAAAAGGGATGAAACATGGTAACTGGATTGGTTTATTGACGCAAAATATAACTTTGGAAAAAACTTTGTAAAATGGGTGTGACACCTACCATATTAAGTAGAAGAAAATGAAAAAGTTCTACAAGGCGAAATCAACAGCCCTTGGAATCCGGGCAGGAATACTGTTAGTGGTATTGTATATATAAATAAATTAGCAGTACCCGACAGATAATTTTCTGGATCACCTGGTCCACATTTTGGTCGATATCGCGTGAACGCCTTCACATATATATCTAAGGGCCACTCGTTTTTAAAACCCTCATTAATACCTTTAATTTGATATCCATATCGTACAAACACATTCTAGAGTCACCCCTGGCCTACCCTAATGGCGATATCTCGAAAAGGCGTCCACCTATAGACCTAATGCCCACTCCCTCTTAAAATGTTCAGTAAGAACTTTCGTTTGATACCCATATCGTACAAACATTCTAGAGTCACCCCTGGCCCACCCTAATGGCGATATCTCGAAAAGGCGTCCACCTATAGACCTAATGTCCATTCCCTCTTAAAATGCTTAGTAACACTTTCGTTTGATACCCATATCGTTCAAACATTCTAGAGTCACCCCTGGCCTACCTTAATGGCGATATCTCGAAAAGGCGTCCACCTATAGACCTAATGCCCACTCCCTCTTACTCCCTTTTAAAATACTCATTACCACCTTTCATTTGATACCCATATCGTACAAATACATTCTAGAGTCACCCCTGGCCCACCCTAATGGCGATATCTCGAAAAGGCGTCCACCTATAGACCTAATGCCCAGTCTCTCTTAAATTGCTCAGTAACACTTTTCGTTTGATACCCATATCGTACAAACACATTCTAGAGTCACCCCTGGCGCACCCTAATGGCGATATCTCGAAAAGGCGTCCACCTATAGACCTAATGCCCACTCCCTCTTAAAATGCTCAGTAACACCTTTCGTTTGATACCCATATCGTACAAACATTCTAGAGTCATCCCTGGCCCACCCTAATGGCGATATCTCGAAAAGGCGTCCACCTATAGACCTAATGCCCACTCCCTCTTAAAATGATCAGTAACACCTTTCGTTTGATACCCATATCGTACAAACATTCTAGAGTCACCCCTGGCCCACCCTAATGGCGATATCTCGAAAAGGCGTCCACCTATAGACCTAATGCCCACTCCCTCTTAAAATGCTCATTAACACCTTTCGTTTGATATCCATATCGTACAAACACATTCTAGAGTCACCCCTGGCCCACCCTAATGGCGATATCTCGAAAAGGCGTCCACCTATAGACCTCATGCCCACTCCCTCTTAAAATGCTCAGTAACACCTTTCGTTTGATACCCATATCGTACAAACATTCTAGAGTCACCCTTGGTCCACCTTTATGGCGATATCTCGAAAAGGCGTCCACCTATAGAACTAAGGATTACTCCCTTTTAAAATACTCATTACCACCTTTCATTTGATACCCATATCGTACAAACACATTCTAGAGTCACCCCTGGCCCACCTTAATTGCGATATCTCGAAAAGGCGTCCACCTATAGACCTAATGCCCACTCCCTCTTAAAATGCTCATTAACACCTTTCGTTTGATATCCATATCGTACAAACACATTCTAGAGTCACCCCTGGCCCACCCTAATGGCGATATCTCGAAAAGGCGTCCACCTATAGACCTCATGCCAACTCCCTCTTAAAATGCTCAGTAACACCTTTCGTTTGATACCCATATCGTACAAACATTCTAGAGTCACCCCTGGCCCACCCTAATGGCGATTTCTCGAAAAAGCGTTCACCTATAGAACTAAAGCCCATTCCGTTTTAAAATACTCAGTACCACCTTTCATTTGATACCCATATCGTACAAACACATTCTAGAGTCACCCCTGGCCCACCTTAATTGCGATATCTCGAAAAGGCGTCCACCGATAGACCTAAGGCCCACTCCCTCTTAAAATGCTCAGAAACACCTTTCATTTGATACCCATATCGTACAAACAAATTCTAGAGTCAGCCCTGGTCCACCTTTATGGCGATATCTCTCTTAAAATACTCTTTAATTCCTTCCATTTGATACACATGTCATACAACCACATTCCAGGGTTACCCTAGGTTCATTTTCCTACATAGTGATTTTCCTTATTTTGTCTCCATAGCTCTCAACTGAGTATGTAATGTTCGGTTACACCCGAACTTAGCCTTCCTTACTTGTTTCTAATAAATTTGCCCGTAATCATAGTCGAAATAAAATAAAGTTTTATTGGTTTAAACATGGTTCTAAATTAAATATCAGTTTAAGTCTCTTATAGTCCACTTAAACACTATTTTATCTCTAAAAAAGTATTTTAAATTTAAATTGACATGAGCGCGATTTTAATTTTTATACTCAGTTGAGCAGAGCTCACAGAGTATATTAACTTTGATTGGATAACGGTTGGTTGTACAGGTATAAAGGAATCGAGATAGATATAGACTTCCATATATCAAAATCATCAGTATCGAAAAAAAATTTGATTGAGCCATGTCCGTCCGTCCGTCCGTTCGTCCGTTAACACGATAACTTGAGTAAATTTTGAGGTATCTTGACGAAATTTAGTATGTAGCTTTCTGGGCACTCATCTCAGATCGCTATTTAAAATGAACGATGTCGGACTATAACCACGCCCACTTTTTCGATATCGAAATTTTCGAAAAATCGAAAAAGTACGATAATTCATTACCAAAGACGGCTAAAGCGACGAAACTTGGTAGGTGAGTTGAACTTATGACGCAGAATAGAAAATAAGTAAAATTGTGGACAATGGGAGTGGCACCGACCGACCACTTTTAAAAGAAGGTAATTTAGAAGTTTTGCAAGCAGTAATTTGACATTCGTTGAAGATATCATGATGAAATTTGGCAGGAACGTTACTTGTATTACTATATGTATGCTTAATAAAAATTAGCAAAATCGGAGAACGACCACGCCCACTTTAAAAAATTTTTTTTTTAAAATGAAATTTTTACAAAAAATTTAATATCTTTACAGTATATAAGTAGATTATGTCAACATTGAACTCCATTAATGATATGGTGCAACAAAACACAAAAACAAAAGAAAATTTCAAAATGGGCGTAGCTCCGCCCTTTTTCATTTGATTTGTTTAGGATACATTTAATGCCATAAGTCGAACAAATATTTACCAATCCTTCTGAAATTTGGTATGCGCTTAGATTCTAGGATGGTAACTGTTTTCTATGAAAAAGGGCGAAATCGGTTGAAGCCACGCCCACTTTTTATACACAGTTGATCGTCTGTCCTTCCGCTCGGCCGTTAACACGATAATTTGAGCAAAAATCGATATATCTTTACTAAGCTCAGTTCACATAATTATCTGAACACACTTTGTATTGGTATAAAAAATGGCCGAAATCCGACTATGACCACGCCCACTTTTTCGATTTCGAAAATTACGAAAAATGAAAAAAATGCTATAATTCTATACCAAATACGAAAAAAGGGATGAAACATGGTAATTGCATTGGTTTATTGACGCAAAATATAACTTTAGAAAAAAACTTTGTAAAATGGGTGTGACACCTACCATATTAAGTAGAAGAAAATGAAAAAGTTCTGCAGGGCGAAATGGAAAGCCCTTGGAATCATGGCAGGACTACTGTTCGTGGTATTACATATATAAATAAATTAGCGGTACCCGACAGATGATGTTCTGGGTCACCCTGGTCCACATTTTGGTCGAAATCTCGAAAATGCCTTCACATATTCAACTACCACAACTCCCTTTTAAAATTCTTATTAATACCTTTAATTTGACACCCATATTGTACAAACACATTATAGAGTCACCCCTGGTCCACCCTTATGGCGATATGTCGAAAAGGCGTCCACCTATAAAACTGAGGCCCACTCCCTTTTAAACTACTCATTATCACCTTTCTTTTGATACTCATAATGTACAAACGCATTCTAGAGTCAACCCTGGTCCACCTTTATAACGATATCCCGAAAAGGCGTCCACCTATAGAACTAAGGCCCACTCCCTTTTAAAATACTCATTAACACCTTTCATTTGATACCCATATCGTACAAAAAAATTCTAGAGTCACCCCAGGTCCACCTTTATATCGATATTTCGAAAAGGCGTCCACCCATAGAACTAAGGCCCACTCCCTTTTAAAATACTCATTAACACCTTTCGTTTGATACCCATATTGTATAAATGCATTCTAGAGTCATCCCTGGTCCACCTTTATGGCGATATCTCGAAAAGGCGTCCACCTATAAAACTAAAGCCCACTCCCTTTTAAAATACTCATTAACACCTTTCATTTGATACCCATATCGTACAAACGCATTCTAGAGTCACCCCTGGTCCACGTTAATTACGATATCTCGAAAAGGCGTCCACCCATAGAACTAAGGCCCACTCCCTTTTAAAACACTCATTAGCACCTTTCGTTTGACACCCACGTTGTACAAACGCATTCTAGAGTCACCCCTGGTCCACCTTTATAACGATATCCCGAAAAGGCGTCCACCTATAGAGATAAGGCCCACTCCCTTTTAAAATACGCATTAACACCTTTCATTTGATGCCCATGTCGTACGAACAAATTCTAGAGTCACCCCTGGTCCACCTTTATGGCGATATCTGGAAAATGCGTCCACCTGTAGAACTAAGGCCCACTCCCTTTTAAATACTTATTAACACATTCCATTTGATACCCATATCGTACAAACAAATTCCAGTGTGACCCCTGGTCCACCTTTATGGCGATATCTCGAAAAGGCGTCCACCTATAGAACTAAGGCCCACTCCCTTTTAAAATACTCATTAACACCTTTCATTTGATAACCATATCGTACAAACAAATTTTAGAGTCACCCCTGGTCCACCTTTATGGCTATATCTCGAAAAGTCGTCCACCTATAGAACTAAGGCCCACTCCCTTTTACAATATTCATTAACACCTTTCATTTGATACCCATATCGTACAAACAACACATTCCAGGGTTACCCTAGGTTCATTTTCCTACATGTTGATTTTCCCTTATTTTGTCTCCATAGCTCTCAACTGAGTATGTAATGTTCGGTTACACCCGAACTTAGCCTTCCTTACTTGTTTTTATATTTTTGTTTAAGGAGCGCCATACCAAAACGTTATAATTACATGTGATAAGTTTGTAGAAAATTTAAGAAAATCCAATCAAAAAGTACAAAGTCTTAGATCATATTCAAAATTTTAAAGAAAAAGTTAAGCTAGTTAGACCAGTTTGCTATATTTCCAACACTTAATGCATAGACTTAGTTGAAAAAAATACATGTTGGTCGAATTTCGACCACAGGCGATACTAGTATTAAATTAAACAGCTTTAACGGTTAGGGCCACCTAACATTTTGGCGGCCACCGTGGTGTGATGGTAGCGTGCTCCGCCTATCACACCGTATGCCCTGGGTTCAACTCCCGGGCAAAGCAACATCAAAATTTTAGAAATAAGGTTTTTCAATAAGAAGAAAATTTTTCTAAGCGGGGTCGCCCCTCGGCAGTGTTTGGCAAGCGCTCCGGGTGTATTTCTGCCATGAAAAGCTCTCAGTGAAAACTCATCTGCCTTGCAGATGCCGTTCGGAGTCGGCATAAAACATGTAGGTCCCCTCCGGCCAATTTGTAGGGAAAATCAAGAGGAGCACGACGCAAATTGGAAGAGAAGCTCGGCCTTAGATCTCTTCGGAGGTTATCGCGTCTTACATTTATTTTTTTTTATTTATCTGTCTTAATGCAAACAACTTTTCTTTACAACATTCTTACAAACTATTCAACATGAATACGAATTTATGAGTGAATATCCTTGTTGCTTCCTTTGCTTTAAAGAGCCCAATTTGGCTTCAACTACTTATTCGTTTATGTTGCGAAATTTAAATAATTTTTTTAAGAACGAAATTAAGTAAATTTTCTTTAAATAAATATGTCCATGTTCAATTAAAAGATTGTGCACTCAATTTTAAATTTACGGCTTATAAAAACCAGCGAACTTTTACCAGACTTTTGGTAATAACTTTTAAATAGAATTTAATGATAATTATCCGCCACCGGATTATGATCAAAGCACGTTTCCAGGTACTCCTTTGACAATTTTGATTTTCTTCTTTCTTTCAATAAGCGCGTGATCTACGCCGCACTCCATGTGGGTGGGTGTGGCCTGGTTCCATATACTTGTGGTCGATAATATAAATAGGATTAGGAATATGATTTGCTGATGTGAACATTGCGAAGACAAATGAGCGCAATTAACACTGTGGAACACAACATGGCTCACTCCCTGAAGGTTCTTAAGATCTTCGAATGAACAAGAAGCGATCTGATTTTCACCGCGCCCTGGTATTCCTTCGTGTCACATGTAGCAATATGGAGATATTGTTGTGTAATCGTTAAATTAAAAGTCCACAATTGCCTTTTATAAAAGCTTAAGGAACTGCGCAGGAAAGAGCAAATATTTTTGTAGGTCGAAGGCAAAACTTTTTATGCCAATAGTTCCTTTATCTATCCATTGGGTGTTGCAAGCCAACTCCGCTGTTTCTTGGTGCACTGACCGCTCATTCTGCAATTATTGACCTAGATCTTGATTGTTGCCTTGATTAGTAACAAATATTTTTGCTTCAAATTTATCTCCAATTTACTACATGTTTGACAAGTATCTAGTTGAACTTATCTTGCTAAAAATGAACGTATCGAGTTAGAAATAAATATAAAAAATTCTATACATTTAAAAACCTTCCAACATGCAAAACAAGCAGTGGCTTGGGATGGATATTTGTCACAAAATAGTGCACACATTTTCGAAGGCGATAACTCGGCGTGAAAGTATTTGCAGCGTAGGCCACTCCTTGTGTAGTGCCTCTCATAGCTTGGACAGCTGTTTATGTGTTCTTTAATTTTGCTTATTCTATCTTTAGTTAGCATGTTTCATCCAGCTGGGGAGCCACGTCTATCAAGAAAACTTTAGTTTGGACTACAGATTTTTTTTTAAAACGCTTTTAAAAAACTTTTTGACATACTTGAATATTTGTTCTTCATTCACATTATACACAATGGTATGGTCACGTTGAAGGGGCTTTTTGGCGTGGTAATATAATTTAGCCAATTTCTTGCCATCAATATTTACAAGGGTTGCAATAAATAAAACTTGTTCATTGTGAGAACCAAGTGCGCAAAAGCTATCAAATACTTTATTGTGGAGGGAAAGTGATATTTTAGTATTTCAGTTTCTGCGGCATTCGTAATTTATAAGGTGGACAACTCTTTCTGCTACTACTCCTTTAGAGTTTACGAAAGTTTTACCACTATTCCGTTTAATTTGGAGTTTTAGCTCGAGAAGGAGCCTTTTTCAGTGCTTCAAATAGTTTCATCGATTTCTTGGTGATCCACTTCTGGCTCAATGATACTAATTTTAATTTTAAGTTGAGATAACAGCCTTTGGCGGACGAGTAAAGTGACTAGCTTGCGATCGGAAGGTTGTGAGATCAAATCCAGAGATAGAAACGGGTTTTTATTCATTTTTAATTCTTTTAACGAAACATCTGCTATGAAAGTTTGTGATAAGTACACTGGATGTGTGCTATTTGTTTGTACTACAAAAACTTAGTAGACTTAAGAACTCAAACATGTTATACAATAGGTGCAATAACCGCCTTTCTCGATAGAGATCCGTTATTCGCGGCATAACAAATTTACAATAAAAACCTAACTCTAGTTATCACTCCATTTTGTAAGTTTTCCATTTTGCAATAATCGCTTACTACGACTTAAGCTATTTCTACTTTATACCAAAATGTGCCGCTTTGTTAAGAAAATATGTTTCCAATAACCGCTTATCTCGATATAGACGTATTATGCAGCACAAGTAAATGTTTACAATTCTTCTTAAGAACAAATAAGCTACTTATGCAAATGTTAATTAGTACAGTTTCGAGTTCGCCGATTATGCACTTGGCAAAATCTTCTCTATTAGTTTACCTAGAAGGATACTGGTTGGACACAAATATGTAGCTTTAATTCGCGAACACCATACCACTAATAACTCAAATTCTTCTTAAGCCGACTTAAGCGGTTGTTGCATGAGGCTACAGAATTGTTTCCCAGTTGTAATCTTAATATATATTAATTTCGTGTCCCGTTCTTTGTCCGCGATGGACCCCTTAAGATACTTAACAGATTTCAATCAAATTTGCACACCGTGTGCAGTTTTATCCAACTTGAAGATAGGATAGCGTTTCTGTGAAGATTATTTCCGGGAAGTGAACCAGGGACCGATACATTCGAAAAATTCTATTCACGGTTCGATTTACCTGAAATTGGGCATATAGATTAGTATTTAGGACACTTTTTACGGAAATGGAGCAGGGACCTACAGGGACTGGGACTGGGGCTTGGGGTGGAACTGCGACTGGAAAAAAGGGGTGGAGAAGAACTAGACGGAAGAGAAAAGAGGGAAGGAAAAAGAGATAGAGTTAGACGAAGATAGAGATATGAATAGATGGAGCGGAAAATAAGTGAGGGAAAGACGTATGAAAGAGACGCAGAAAAAGCGAGTGGTAGACGGAAGAGTGAAAAACAAGATAAGGAAAAAGGGGAGAGAAAGGAAGGGAGAGTAAGAGGTAAAAACTGCTTAAAAGTTATGCAGATAGACCAATGCTTTAGGGCAGAGCAACGTCTTCCGGGCCTGCTAGTTTACTTATAAAAACCACCTTTATACACTCCTACATATTTGGAATTATTTGCATTACGCATGTGGCATGAGCGCAGCTCTCCTGCACCGGAAGTATTTAGCTGAGTATAACAAGGCAGTTGCACAATCCATGGGTCCACATTGCACGCACTTATAATTTTCTTAGCTCTTTTTTCTCATCCCCATTTTTTCCACGCAACTTTCATCGTTTTCTTTTTTAACCAATTTTATTTTACTGCTCTTTGACTTTTGCTGTTCACATTAAACTCTAAACACCGGAAGCGCTCTAAGCAATGCGCTGAGTTTCGGCAACGTTTGGCAATCTATCAAACAACACTTAATGTGTCAGCGATGTCAGCAGTGCTGGACGCATACGTAATGAACTGTGGATGTACATGTTGATGATGTTTTTTTAAGCATTTATAAAGTGAACTAGCAATAAAGTGTGCTGCATGTGCATAAAAACAGCACGTTTATTCATATATATATACGCCTCAGCAGACGGTGTTAATTTGGCTTTCACTTTTGCCATTGCCATTGTGGTTTTGGTGGTGGCAATTATGAGGGTTGTGTTCTTGATTGTGCTGGATCAATGTGTATACTTCGAATTTTAAGCCTTCCTGCAATGATTTTGAATAAAACATGGTTTATATTTTAAAATTAACTAAGAAATTAATCCGAGAAATAGAGTGAAATCAAAAAAGTGTTAACAAACAAACCTAAAGAATTTCTAAATGTTTTTCGAAACGTTATGCTGGTTTTACTGGTCCGTAAATAACTGTTTATTATTTTTATTTGTCTACTTCATATTTTACATAAAACACAGATTTTAAATTTTGTCCCTTTAGGGGTAACCACAAAATTACAATAAATCAATTTAAAATTAAAACTAAGACTAAGAAAAACTACTCAAAACATATTCCTACATTAATTTACACGTCTGTACTCTTTAACGTGGATCTGGCTACTGTCCGCTTGTTAGTTTGTAAATGCCTCTAAATCATGGGACTCCAAAAACTAAAAATGATTGCCTTTTCGTAAAAGCAATGAGAGTACAATTATACCATGAAATTAAGACCCATACTCTAAATCAGCGATCGCCAGAAACTTCTTATGGAAACGTGACCACACCTACTGTGAAACAAAATTGATATCCAAAAATTTTATTTTACACGAAATTATAGCAGTTTAGTTCCTATTGGGCACAGCAGAATATATTCGGTTGTTGGCGAGAGGATAGCATGCGAGCGCGCGGGGATGTGCGGTGCGCTAGCCTAAGCGTTTTACAAAAACAGTTGCGTGAAAGCGCTTATGGGTGACAGCCGCTGCTCTAAATCAAGGATTCATCTTAGTGTTAAGTTTCACGTTAATCAAGAAATTTCAATCGGTTCCATTGAAACACTTGTGACTGTTGTTGTAAAGGCAGTTATCTAAATAATTTTTATTTCGTTTTTAACCGAAACGGAATGCTGTCATTAATGTTGAATCGTTAATAATAAACGTTAAACCACGAAGTGTGCTAGCAAGGCTATAGCACGCGACTTTTTTTTTTTTTTTTTTTTGTTTAGTTCAGTTGTTAAAATTTTTTAAACAGAACTTAACTTATTAGAAACAAATTTTCTTTTCAACTAAAAAAATCTGACAATTTTCCATTTGCGTTTTACAAATTTCTTATTGTTACTATATAATATTACAAATATAAAAGTAGAGTAACAAAATCTAAGGTATATATCATAAGTACGGCTATTATATAACTTGCCCCTCCTTAAGATTCGAGTCCCTTCGAATCAATAATTTATTTTAATAAAAATTAATAATAATAAATAACTAAAATGACAATAACAATAAAATTATAAAACATCTTATAACAAAATAATTCAACAAAACAAATCAAATTATTATTCAGTATATCATATTTTCTTTACTAATTATGTAAATGTTTTTTTAAGTAAGTATTATTTTTTAATATATTTATTGATTTTAAAGGCCTTCGAAATTGAGCTACATCCACTTTATTTGGATTACTGTAATGATATTTATTAAATCTCTTTGCGGTTTTTTGTCTGTTAGCAATAGAACTTTTAGTATACAAATTTGGTTTATTTAAATTCAAATTTATGTTTTCTCTTTTTTTGTTTATTCTGTTTATGGCATCCATTTTATTATTTTCAATTCTTATTTTTATTTCATCAAATTTTAAATTCAAATTATTTATAAAATCTATTGGTTTCAATTTAGTTGAACTATGTATAGTGTTATTATAAAAATTTATTGCTTTAAGTACCAACTCTTCTGAATCATTAATGGCATCATTATTTTTCAAAATTCTTATATGTTCAAGAAGTGTCGAATGCATTCTTTCTATATCTGAATTTCCAGTATGAGAATTTGGTGTAGTATAATAAGGTTCTATATTGTTTTCCTGACAAAAAAATTTAATTTGTGCATTATTAAATTCGTGATCCATAATCAATTTATCCGGCTTTCCCAAAAATGCAATTCGTCCCTCAAGTTTCATTTTAACTGTTACCATAATTTTATCACTTAATTTATGAGCAGTACCTAATTTAGTAAATTTATGGATCGTTGTTAAGAAAAAAGATTTTTGAATGTGGAAAATATCTATATGTATAACGGCGTTTGGTCTATCAGAAGTAAAAGTATGTTTAAACTGTTTATTTATTGGTTTTCGATCATATTTGTTTTCTATACAAACTCTGCAACTGTTACAATACCTATTTACATATTTAAATAATTTCGGATTAAAATATAAACCTTTTAACTCCTCGAAATTCTCTAATATACCTCTATGATTTCCTTTTAAATGAATATCATTAATAACATTCAATAACAAATCCTCCGATTCAATATCCTCACCTAATTTTGAGCACTTTATAAATTTCAAATAACTATCATTAGAAAAAAGTTGAATTAATTTTTGTTGTAATATATTATACATATTATCTTCAAGCTCTGAATATATTCCAACCTTCCCTTTCCTTAATTCTTTTCGAAATAAATTATTTAAATTACGGTCATTGTCTAAATCCGTTTCTGCAATATATATTATTTTATATTTATTAAAAATTAAATCGTTTTCTCTACTTTTAGTTTTACATAATCTAATTTTCGATATTTATTAACAATTCCGTCTATTATAGGAAAAAATTCGTTCTTCTTGAACAGTATGTATACTATATACTGAATTTTGATTTAATTGAACTCTACTTAAAAAATCTGCTACAGTGTTCTCTTTTCCTTTAAGATATTCTATATCAAACTGAAATTCATCTAATAAAATCTTCCATCTAATAATACGAGAATTTGGATCCTTTAATGAAAATAGCCATTTTAAAGGTTGATGATCTTTTGTACCAGAAATTTCCTACCATAAAGATAACAACGATAATATTTTATTGCCCAAACTATAGCTAACAGTTCTTTTCTAAAGTCAAGTAATTCTTCTCATGTCCATTTAATGTTCTACTTGCATAACTAACTGGTTTGCCTTCTTGGCTTAAAACAGCCCCGATTGCCAAATTACTCGCATCGGTAGTCAAAAAAATTTTTTATTAAAATTGGGGTAACACACTAAGGGCGGATTACTTAATATTTTCTTTAATTTTTCAAAAGCGCTAATATATGTCTCATCATTAATATTTATTTTAGTATTATTTTTTAAATATTTTATTATTGGACTTGCTATAAGAGAAAAATTTTTTATAAATTTCCTATAGTATCCAGTTAACCCAAGAAATGATTTTATTTCTTTCAAGGTTATTGGTAACCGTCAATTTTGTATTATATTAACTTTTTCTGGATTTGGCTTAATGCCATCTTTTGTCACTATATGTCCAAGAAAATTAGTTTCTTTTGATAAAAATTTACACTTTTCAATTAGAACCTTAAGATTGAACTCATTAAGTTTTGAAAATTTTTTTTTTAAACTTTCAATATGTTCAGTCAATGAAGTCGAAAAAACGAGTATATCATCCATATAAATGACACAAATTTTATTAATAAAATCAGATGGAACGTAATTTAACATACGTTGAAAGGTTGCAGGTGCGTTTTTCAGAACAAAAGGCATTCGAATAAACTCAAAATGTCCTCTTGAAGTCGAAAATGCTGTTTTTTCGATATCACTTTCTTCTATCAAAATCTGATGGAAGCCCTTGGCCAGGTCTAATGAAGAAAAATATTGGGCTTTACCTAATTTGTCGAATAATGATTCAATATTTGGAAGCGGGAATTTGTCATCCACTGTAATGTCTTTTAATTTCCTAAAATCAATTACTAATCGCCATTTTGCTTCTTTAAGTTATCAGTCTTCTTTTTGACTATCCATAAAGGAGAATTATATGGTGATTTGCTATTTCTTATAATATTTTTTTAAGCATATCTTCAATTTGGGATTCAATTTCTTTGTCTAAAATTTGAGGGTGTCTATAATTTTTGCAATAAATTGGTTTAGAAGATGTTGTTGGAGAACATATATAATATTACTACTATTATCGTACACTGCATATGTCCATATTTCATTTCGCTGTTGTATTTCATCTTTATAGCTCGCATGTAATTACTAACTTGTATCAAATGAATTCATAATCACAAGTGAAAGAATTGTATTAACGAGTTTCTTGAAGTAACCAAATTTGTATAAACGTATATCTGCACTCTATACATACCTTAAGTATTAAATTTTATACTTTTATATTTTATATGAATGCATCTCTGCATAGTTACAATTACTTATACATTCAATCTCATGCAAATTTAAACACTCATTTTCTCATTTGAATTATATGTATTGATTTATTGAATTCGCTTTATGCTCATCAATCACAAATACACATATAGATGCGCTCATTACTGTCTTTATATTTAACCTATGTACATACATATTCATATGAACATCGCTTCCCAAGGCAGTCGGTTCTATGTACCGGAGCGACTCGGGATTTTTCCCGACCAAGGACTGTCATTTCAGTGTGACCCCATTTAATTTGTTTCGTCCCTCCCACAAATTGTCATCCTCCCAGCAGCTCCTTGCAGCAGGACTGCTACATATTCTCTTACTCCGGGAAGGTATCGAACCCAATCCAGGTCCGTCTCCTCACCCCGGTCCTGAGAAATGGTTTTGCTGCATTTGCCAGAAAAGAATCTTTTTAGGACGGTCATACTCTGTTCAGTGTGTCTCGTGCAAGGGATGGTTGCATCGGACAGGTTGTTCTGGCCTTGATCCCAAAACCCGACGTCCACGTAACTTTTATAAATCTTTTGTGGCTCCTTGCTGCTCACGCCCAAGGGCGTCCCGTAGTCTACGCCTAAGCGTATCCCCACTACCTTCCAGCAGCTTCGCTGCTCAGCAAGCCACAACAAGTACCCGCTGCTGCTCGCGCCCCACGTCGCCAACAACTCAAACAGCTGATACCACTCATAACTACTACCTTCGTAGTAGAGCTGGTAGCAATGCTGAGCATCAGCCCCTGCCCCCGTCTTCTTCTCCTCCCCTCTTTTCTGGCAGCAATCGTGCAGGTCAGGGAAACAGACTCTTAGTCCCTGCCTCCGTTTGCACCGTCTGCCAGCACAGAATATATAGGTTTGCGACATCCGCTCAATGCAGCTCCTGTCTAGGGTGGTGCCACTTTCCTAGATGTTCTGGTCTCCGCGACGGCAACCCCTCGACGGGTTTCATCGCGCCATGTTGCCAGGTCGCAAACCCAAATCATCCGGGTACCCCAATGCTTGCCCAAGGGCGCCCAGTCCCAAGGCCACAACAGCAATTGCGTCCTGGCCTTCCACAACCTAGGCGTAGTCACCCCTCACTTACCCCTAGAGTGGCGGCGTCACCCCTCATGCACTTCAGAATTCTGCAGTTCAACTGTAATGGACTAACTGGGAAGATTACGGAGATAGTCGATTTCATGAAGCGGCACAACATCCGCATTGCTGCGATTCAAGAGACTAAACTCACAGCAAGATCTGCATTGCAGACCTGCTCTTGTTATAATGTCCACAGGAAAGACCGCGAGAGCGGAAATGGAGGCGGCCTCGCGTTTATTATACACCACTCTGTGCAATATCATATATTTGATCCTGGCATCGACCGCAGTGACAATGTCTTAGAACGTCAAGGCCTATCTGTCCGGTCAGGCGATGCAAATCTAGAAATCATCAACATCTACATCCCTCCTGTCACCTGTTGCCCCAGTGGATACCGCCCTAATATCGAGGCCTTACTTACTGGCAACAATCGCATTATCTTAGGCGATTTCAATGCCCATCACGACCTATGGCATTCAAACTTGCGGGCGGACAGTAGGGGTGAGATGTTGGCGGATCAAATAGACGAAACGACGTTCTGCACAATTAACGGAGACGCCCCCACACGTATGGTAGGAAGCTGTCATAGCTCGCCAGATATCTCAATCGTGAGCGCAGAACTCGTAAACTGCGTCAACTGGCAGCCGATGGTAACATTGGCATCCGACCACCTGCCCATACTTATTTCGTTCGAGCGTACCGCCGACTTCATCGTCACCGAAAAACGCACTTTCATAAACTTCAAAAAAGGAAAGTGGGAAGAATATAAATCTGCAACAGACAGCAGCTTTGCTGCCCTCCCTATCCCGACTGATGCCCGCCAAGGGGAGCGTGCCTTCCGTAAGGTCATTGAATCCGCCTCGGCACATTTCATTCCCGCCGGGAGAATTTCCGAAATCCGGCCCCACTTCCCGGCGGAGGCCGCGAGCTTAGCGAGGGAACGCGACCTTATAAGACAGCTTGATCCAGGCGACCCCCAAATAAGGGATATAAACCAACGCATCAGATTGCTTGTGGACGAACACAAGCGGGCGAAATGGGAAGAGCACCTAAGAGGTTGTAACCTCTCTACCGGTGTAGGTAAACTTTGGTCCACCGTAAATTCCCTATCGAATCCGACTAAGCACAAAGACAAAGTTTCCATCGCCTTTGGCGATAAGGTGCTGTCGGATGCGAAAAAATGCGCGAGCGCTTTCTGCCGACAATATATAATGCATCCTACGGTCGACAAAGATAGACGGAGAGCCAATAGGCGTGCACATAAACACAAACTCAGCGCGTCACCAATTACCATCACCGCTAGAGAGGTTGAGGACGCCATTGGTCGCGCTAAACCATCCAAAGCAGTGGGCCCAGACGGCATAGCCATGCCGATGCTTAAAAACCTAGGGAAAGAGGGTTTCAAATATTTAGCGCATGTCTTCAACCTGTCTCTGTCCACCTTTGTCATACCCGAGAAATGGAAAATGGCCAAGGTGGTCCCGCTACTAAAGCCTGGGAAACCAGCTAACGTAGTTGAGTCATACCGTCCGATATCTCTCCTATCGCCAGTGGCAAAGACGCTTGAAGCCATTTTGCTCCCTCATTTCCAAGCACATCTGCAGCTAGCCCCTCATCAGCATGGCTTCAGAAAACTCCATAGCACTACCTCCGCGCTAAATGTCATTAGCACCCAGATAAATTGCGGTTTGAATCAATATCCCCACCATAGAACAGTACTCGTAGCGTTAGACCTATCAAAAGCGTTTGATACGGTCAACCATAGCTCGTTACTGGAAGACCTGGAAGGGTCTACCCTTCCCCCATGTCTTAAAAGGTGGACCGCAAATTATCTGGGTGGTCGGCAGGCATCGGTGCAATTCAGAAACGAAACATCAAAACAAAGGAGAATTAAACAAGGGGTGCCACAGGGTGGTGTCCTATCCCCGCTTTTGTTTAATTTCTACATATCTAAGCTACCTTCACCACCGGAAGGAGTCACAATCGTTTCCTACGCCGATGACTGCACAATAATGACCACAGGCCCAGGCCCAAAGATCGATGAGCTATGCAATAAAATAAACGGCTATCTCCCTGATCTCTCCAGTTTTTTCGCCTCGCGAAACCTGTCATTGTCACCGACTAAATCTTCCGCGACCTTATTTACAACATGGACACCCCAAATGTCGACCATATTGAACATCCACGTCGATGGCACTACGCTACCGACTGTCCTACACCCCAAAATCTTGGGTGTGACGTTTGATCAGGATCTACATTTTGGTGCGCACGCAACCGCAATTGTTCCAAGAATTCAGAGCCGTAATAAAATCCTCAAATCCCTTGCTGGCAGTACCTGGGGAAAAGATAAAGAAACGCTCTTGACCACATACAAAGCAATTAGCCAGCCGATTACGTGCTACGCGTCACCCATATGGTCGCCAAGCCTAAAAACCACCCACTGGAAGAAACTACAGGCCTGCCAAAATACTGCTCTCAGAATCGCCACGGGCTGTCTTCTTATGTCCCCAGAACACCATCTGCATAATGAGGCGAGAATACTCCCCATCAGGGAGAGAAATGAGATGCTGACCAAACAGTTTCTGTTGAATACCCAGAAACCTGGGCATCCCAACAGACATCTGATTGACGAACCAGCACCGCCTAGGGGCCTAAGGAGTCATCTCCGTAAGCATTTTGAGGAAATACGGCACCTGAGAACCCAGCCGTATGAAGCGGAAAAACACGAGCAGGTCCTTGGTGAACTCCATAGACAGGCGTCGGACCTTTATGTCGGGCATTGCCCGGTGAATCCAGTACTTGAAGAAAAATATCCAGAACTCGCAGAAGAGGAACGCATACTCCCCAGGGAAACGCGTGTCACTCTTGCTCAACTTCGTTCTGGATACTGTAACAGGTTAAACTCTTACCTATCCAGAATCAACCCCGACATACAAAATGTATGCCCTGCTTGCAATGTGTCCCCACATGACACCAACCATCTCTTTAATTGTAATGTGGAACCAACGCCTCTAACACCCCTTTCCTTATGGTCCACCCCTGTTGAAACGGCAAGTTTCCTTGGACTCCCGTTAGAGGATATTGATGACAATTTGTGATCGGTCGCGGCTATTAGGTGGGGCGAGCATTGCTACAACAACAACAACAACAACAACAACATATGCAAAGAAACAAATGTTTGCTGGTAAGCTTCTAATTTGTATAAAATGAATTATTATATGTTAAACCAGCCACGCGGCAACATTGATTTGATTGCGACGGCAATTTGATAGTGACAGTTTTATTTTTTTTTTTTGTATAGTTGCACAAACGAGTGCAAATACATTTTGGCGACCGTGACAGGACTGTACAGTGAAGTTCTAGTTTTTATAAAGAAAATACAAAATGAAAGTACCGTGCTTTAATAAAAACAAAAACAATAAATTGTTAAATTTATACGCATTGCTGCGGCAAAAACAAAATTATTAAATTTCTAATCACTGCTGCGTGGGTGTAACAAATAAATAAATAAAACCTATAATAGTGATACTGTTGCTGGTTGCGGTGAAAAATAGATGCAGATTTGGTGATACTTGTGGAGTTGTTGTTGATTGCCTGGTCGACTCCTGCTGCTGAAGACAATTGAGTTGGGTTCTCGCTGGTTGATACGGCTGTTGCTGATTGCTGGGATTGGTGATCCAAATTGGCTGCTGTGGTGGCTTGTGGCCAAATTGTGGTGCATCTGTTGCTGCAGTTGGTTGGTGAACACGTAAGAAATGTGCATAGGTCTGGATGAGGTATGTAAATTTGAAACTTAAAATATATTGCGGGCATTAAAACAGAAAAATAAAGAATAAAAACGAAATTTCAAAGTTAAAAAAAATGTGAGTAAAGGATTCATTAGGAAAAGGTCATAAAAAAGACGGTGCATAAAAAGGGAAAATTAGTAGATTCCTCTAGAAACCCAAAAGGCCGAGCCATTAAAAATAGCGGCAGTTTTGTATATAGATCCCGGTAACTTTTATATAACGCCACCAAAGAGTTAGCAACAGGTATACAAGAGAGCAGGAATATATATATATAAAGAGCGGTAAATGTATAAGGGCTGACTATGTAAAGAACGCATGATATTGCGTTGTTCAAAATTTGCACATATAATTTCAAAGGTATGCCTTAAAGTAGTATATGTACATATACATATACATAAATATATGTTTTTCAATAAAGACGAGTTAGCGGGATCATACGATTTTAATAAATATATGAGACTAATATGGTACTGTGAATGCAATTATGCTAGCAGTAAAACCCAATATTGAGTTGGTATACTAATGTGGCGTTAGGGTGGTCATATATTTAACAAAATTGATTTTCAACTTCGATAAGTTGACAATGCGCTAATATTAGCATTCAGTTAATAATTTGATGGTTATTGGAACCCAATTTTTACATCGGAAATTCTTGAGCAGAGTTGCTACTAAATTAAATCGAAAATTTGTTGATATTTTCGAGTCAAAGGTTTATTGCAAACCTTTTCATAAATTTGAGAATAAATCGAAACCAAATCAAACCGAAAAGTAAATTTCATACAGTTCGGGCTGGGTGTGGAGCAAGGGTATATTGAATCCCTGTTCAATTGTTGCTTATTTATACATTTCTTTTATTACATTAAAGTCACTTTGCTCAAAATGCCTCTTTCAAGCGATAACGCCGATGATTCAGTAGCCAATTCTCTTGCTACTCTGAAACAACAGCGTGCTTCTTCTCGCAAAAATATAACTCGCATCAAGAATCTTCTTGATGATTCTTCAGCTGCTTCGAACCCAATAGACCTTGAATGTAGGCTAGACATTCTAAACTCGTATTTGAAGCAAGTTATGGCATATCAAACGCAGATAGAAAAAATTGACTCTGAAGATGAGAAACGAGGTGAAATTGGGGAATTATGTGTTTCGACAAAATCCGAGTTGCTTTCGTTGTTGGGTAGAAACAGATTACATGATAACACAGCACTGGAAACTACGTTAGTGCTACAATTGCACCTATAAATCGCTTGCCAAATTTAAAATTGCCAAATTTAAACGGCAAATATGCGGACTATAAAAATTTTATTGAAACTTTTACAACTTTGGTTCATGATGAAACGTCCCTCCAGAATATTGAAAAGTTTAACCATTTATTGAGCAGTTTATCTGGTGAAGCTCTACATACAGTAAAAGCGTTTCAGATTACTGCCAAAATTACCCGAAAGCATTAGAACGTTTAGCGGAAAGATATGACAAAAAGTGTCTAATTTTTTTTGACAGTGTAGAGCAAATGTTTAGCATACCTAAAATTTCTCAGCCAAACGCATCCCTCCTCCGCAATGCAGTTGATACTATATCTGCCACATATGATTCATTGCATTCGTTGGGTAACGATAAGGACATAAAAAATGCGCTACTTATTCATTTAGCTATGTCTAAAGTTGATGGTGCAACAAGGGCAAAATGGAATGATCAACTCGATTACTCTAAACTGCCAACATGGAAAGATTGCGCTAAAGTTCTTATAAGGCGCTGTCAGTCTCTAGAAGTAAATGACCATAAAAATTATAAGCCCTCATCGCTCAAAGAAAATAAGCCATCGGAAAAGCGATCTGAAAGATCTACATTTAGTATTACCGAAGCTAAAGTTAACAAATGCGCATATTGCAAATTAAAAGGTCATTTTATCACTAATTGTGGATCATTTGCTAATTTAACGGTTACCGATCGATTTAATTTTGCAAAGAAAAATGCCTTTGCATTAATTGTTTAAAAACAGGTCACAGCGTGTCTAGTTGTCGTGCTGGACGATGTCGGGTTTGCCAACGCCCACATAACTCACTGCTACACAAATACCAAGTGGCGTCCGTTTCTGCAGCAAGTAATGATGCACCCGTTACGTCTCAGGTTGCATCAAACACTGCTTCTGAAACCTATCCGACCAATGGTGCAGTCAGTCATGTTTCGGTCTCAGATGACGTAGTAGCAACTGCAGTGATAAAAATTAGAAGCCAAAACGGTGAATACATGGTAGCTAGAGCATTATTAGACTCAGGGTCGCAAATCAATTTAATCAGCGAAGAAACGGCCAAAAGACTAAAACTGAAAAAAGATCGCAAACAGTTGCAAATAGCGGGTGTTGGGCAAATCGAGGCAAATATCAAGGGCATGGTGTCAACCTTTATTAAATCTCGTGTAAATGAATACAAAGCTACTGTTGATCTTTGGGTTATCAAGTCAATTTCAGGATATCAACCACAAGGCAATATTACCACGACAGATTGGAACATACCTTCAAATATAAAATTAGCCGACCCATTCTTCTTTAAACGACGAAAGGTTGATATTTTAATTGGAGCTGAAATTTTCTTTAGCCTCTTATCAGTGGGTCAAATAAAGCTGAACGATGAGTTACTGACTTTACAAAAGACCCAATTGGGATGGATTGTTTCAGGAAAATGTAAAGCTAGCCCAAAAATGATAAGAGCGGGTTGCGATCTAACAGTTGCCACTGTACAAGACCTTGATGAAAAAGATAACACGATAGGTGAGGCGCTTAAAAAACTTTGGGAAATAGAGGAGGTTGCAAGTTGCGCTTGAAAGTTAACGCCAGAACACATAGAATGTGTAGCACACTTTAAAGAGAACCTAAAACTGTTGCCCAGCGGGAAATTTGAGGTAAAACTGCCATTCAAAAAAGACCCATCAAACCTCGGGTTTACATATGAAATTGCCCAAAAAAGATTCCTTTCATTAGAAAGACGATTACAAAAAACGCCTGAAGTTTATAACATGTATAAAGAATTTATGGATGAATATATTAACTTAGGTCATATGACTCAAATCGAAGATATTGATATAAATTCATCACATTATTTTATTCCGCATCAATGCGTTTTAAGACCAGACGCCGCAACTACCAAACTACGAGTAGTTTTCGATGCGTCATGCAAAAGCTCCACAAAAGTTTCATTAAATGATACGTTAATAGTTGGCCCTACCATTCAACCAGAATTATTCAGCGCATTGATACGCTTTCGCTGTCGCAAATATGCAATTGCCGCTGATATTCCGAAAATGTACCGGCAAGTAGCCATAAATGACGATGACAAAAGGTTCCAACTCATTTTATATAGAGAAAGCCCATTAGATTCAATCCAAACATGTTGCCTAAACACCGTCACATATGGTACAGCGCCAGCGCCATACCTAGCCATTCGATGTTTGAAAGAGTTAAGCGAAATGTACGCTCAACAATATCCGCTAGGATGTAAGGTAATACGCGAAGAATTTTACGTCGATGACATGTTATCGGGCGCTGACAACATAGATGATTTGCAACAAATTGAAAAAGAGGTCGTTACGATTTTAAGGGTCGGGGAATTCAGCCTTGCAAAGTGGCACTCCAATCATCCAAAATTATTTTGAAACGACGATAAAAAAAAATCGTTGGAAGTGGATGACAGCGGCACAATCAAGCCCCTCGGAGTTACTTGGTCTCCGAAAAAAGATACAATAAAATTTAAAATCGACCGACATTCACTTAAAATAAAGGCCACAAAAAGAAATATGCTATCAGTGTCGTCACGATAATTTGACCCATTAGGTTTGCTCTGTCCAATTATTATCAAAGTTAAAATACTATTGCAAGAATTATGGCTATTAAAGTTGGCTTGGGATGAATGAATTCCCCAAAGTATTGAGACAATATGGCAAAAGCTATCAGAAGATTTGGCTCAAGTAGACAAGATGGAAGTTTCTCGGTTTGTTAATATATCGCCAAATAATGGCATACAAGTTCATTGGTTTTGTGATGCTTCGCAACGCGCATATGGTTGTTGCATATATATTCGAAGCTCACATAATAACGTTGTAACATCACGGCTTTTAACAGCCAAATCTAAAGTAGCGCCTTTAAAAACCAAAATGCTTCCGCGGCTTGAACTTTGCGCCGCGTTACTGCTCACAAGACTCTATAAATAATTTGAGTCACTGTTCAAATCTTTATTAGTTCAAAGCGTATATTTTTAGACCGACTCAGAAATAGTGCTATATTGGTTGAAAAAGCACTCATCAACTCTACCAACATTCGTAGCGAATAGAGTAGCTGAGATCCAAGAAAAAACATCCAATGTTGTATGGAAACATGTGCAAAGTAAACAAAATCCGGCTGACCTCGCCTCACGCGGATGTGACATTGATCAACTTATACAACCTCTGTGGCGTGAAGGGCCAAATTTTCTATTAACAGATTCGACGAATTGGCCAAAAAACCCAAAATTTGAAGTAGCAGAGAGCAACGCACAGTTAGAAATTAAACAGGTTAAAACCACACTGAATCTAGGGTTAAAGGAAAATATAATATTAAATATTATTAACTCAATATCATCCTTTAACAAAATTGTGCGAATCGTGGCATATCTTTATAGATTCATAAGGCCGTCAACAAATACAAAAAATACAAATAAACCTGCAACTGAATATAATTGGGCATTTTTAAAAATTGTAGAAACAGTTCAAAAATTCGAATTTGCAGAAGTAACGGAGCAATTGAAGAAGGGCGAATATCCAAAAGCAAACATCCGAAAGCTGAACCCTTTCATAGAGGAGCATAGCGAAGAAAATCGAAGTTTGTCTCTGATTCGCGTTGGAGGCCGCCTCAAACATTCAGAGTTTCCAAACGATGTAAAATTCCCATTGTTGTTGTCAAAATCATCAACCTTTGTGCACAAATATATTGAACATTTGCATAAAAAGAATTGTCATGCAGGTCCAAAGATTTTAATCGGTTTGATGCGACAAAAGTTGTGGGTCATAAATGCCAGAGGTTTGGCTAGGAAGGTAGTTCATGAATGCGTTCGCTGTTTTAAATACAGGTCCAAACTGATGAGCCAAATAATGGGTGACTTGCCACGAGATAGATTGCGCTCCGTTAGACCGTTTCTTATTTGCGGAGTTGATTTTTGTGGGCCCTTTTATCCACACACAAGTTAAGAGGCCGACCACCTTATAAATCTTATGTTGCTATTTTTGTTTGTTTCAGTTCAAAAGCTGTACATATAGGACCCGTTTCTGATCTTTCAACTAATGCATTTTTATCTGTACTTAAAAGGTTCGTCGGACGTCGCGGAATACCGGAGAAGTTATATTGCGACAACGCAACGAATTTCGTCGGCGCCAACGCACACCTCAAAGAACTCACCAAACTAATCGAAGACGACGCCAAACGCAAAGAAATGTACCTATTCGCAGCAGAGAAAGTCATGGAGTTCGTTTTTATACCACCACGCACACCGCATTTCGGCGGACTATGGGAGGCAGCCGTGAAGAGCGCCAAGCACGTTCGAAGAGCTAGGCACCGTGTTAATAGAGGTAGAGGCAATCCTCAATTCAGGCGCATCCGGCGATCCGAACGATGGCGAAGCAATAACTCCGGCACATATGCTCATTGGAGACTCGCTCACAGCAATGCCCGAAACCCACAAATCAACCGAGAAACTGCGCTTCTTAGATCGCTGGCAGCGGCTCTCGTCCCTGAAGGCACAGTTCTGGTCCGCCTTCCAACGGGACTACATACTGAGCCTGCAGGCGCGAACTCGATGGGACAAGCCGCAGCCCAATTTGGAAATTGGCACCCTCGTACTGCTGCACGAAGACAATTTGCCACCCCAAAAATGGATGGTGAGAAGAGTAATAGGTATCAAAACCGGCGCCGACGGTAAAGTGCGTGTGGCAGACGTAAAAACGGCAACCGGTGTGTTACGCCGCGCAATTCACAAACTAGCGATGCTCCCAGCAAGCGTATATTGAAGACCGCAGATCGTTCAACGGGGCCGGAATGTTGGAGAACATCAACCACATGTATTTCTCATATTTCATATATAATATTACTACTATTATCGTACACTGCATATGTCCATATTTCATTTCGCTGTTGTATTCCATCTTTATAGCTCGCATGTAATTACTAACTTGTATCAAATGAATTCATAATCATAAGTGAAAGAATTGTATTAACGAGTTTCTTGAAGTAACCAAATTTGTATAAACGTATATCTGCACTCTATACATACCTTAGGTATTAAATTTTATACTTTTATATTTTGAATGCATCTCTGCATACTTACAATTACTTATACATTCATTCTCATGCAAATTTAAACACTCATTTTCTCATTTGAATTATATGTATTGATTTATTGAATTCGCTTTATGCTCATCAATCACAAATACACATATAGATGCGCTCATTACTGTCTTTATATTTAACCTATGTACATACATATTCATATGAACATATGCAAAGAAACAAATGTTTGCTGGTAAGCTTCTAATTTGAATAAAATGAATTATTATATTTTAAACCACCCACGCGGCAACATTGATTTGATTGCGACGGCAATTTGACAGTGACAGTTTTTTTTTTTGTCTAGTTGCACAAACGAGTGCAAATACAGATGTTGTTATAATTTTGTGTTTAACACACTCTGTAGTTGTCAATTTTTGACCCTCAATACAAAAACATCCTTTATGTTTGTGCAAAAATTTTCTAATAATTTACCTTCTTCTCTATTCAAATCCTTAGCTACCAAATCTTTGACTGTATTTATTTCTGATTTTTCTAAATAATAAATTTCTTCATACTTAACATCAAAACTATCGCAAAATAATTTTATTCTCCTTTTATTTACTGTACATTTATTGTTTTTAAAGTCTAAAATAACACCAATAGGACCTAAAATATTTACCCCTATAATATAATCAAAATTTTTATTAATAAAATTTGCTAATTTTACAGACATAGTCATTTTTTACCAAAATCGAATTCTGTAGGTACATTTACTATACTCTGTTATTTATTTATCACCAACCAAAGTATTTAGTAATATTGGCTTTAAAAGATTTTGTTTTACACCCATATTAGAAAAAATGTATTACTACCCAACGTAGTAGCAGCTCCACTATCTATTAAATATTTAGTTTTTATATTATTGATTGTTAGTAATACTATTGGTAATGTTGATCCTGAGGCTGCAAATGAAAATTTTCAGTAAAATTTACAACGCCTATTTCCATTGGCTCTTGATAATCAAAATTTCTTTGATTGTGATTAAAATTTTGTACATTTCCTGAATTATAATTTTGATTATTTAGATATCCATCCTATTGTTGATAATTATTATTTCTGTTACTTTCCAAATTATTTGCCCTACTACTATCAAAATTTCCCATGTTAATTTTATTATTTTGGTTACTTAAATTTGGCACAGCATAATTACTAAAACGCTTTTTTCCACTTAAATTTTGAGGACGCTGAAAGCCATAACTATTAGAAGAGAATATTTATTTCTTTTTGGAAAGTTATTTGCAAAATTTTCATTATTTTAATCCTTATTTATGTTATATTGAATACCATATGAATTTTTATTGTTCACTAATTTTATATCAGCTAATAAATTATTTTCTAATAAAAATGAATGAGATTTACTCAAAGTATTAATATTGTTTTGGATTAGCAATGATTTTATATGAGCTGGCAGAAAATGAACGTATATGTCAAAGATAATTTGCTCATTATGAATAGGTGAATACAAATTATTTGGCTCAAGCATATATTTTGTATTCATATCACAAAGAATTTTTTATACTCAATTGAGCAGAGCTCACAGAGTATATTAACTTTGACTGGATAACGGTTGGTTGTACAGGTATAAAGGAATGAAC
The DNA here is from genome assembly GCF_040869045.1 of Eurosta solidaginis. Taxonomy (NCBI): domain Eukaryota; kingdom Metazoa; phylum Arthropoda; class Insecta; order Diptera; family Tephritidae; genus Eurosta; species Eurosta solidaginis. The sequence goes on along the minus strand of NC_090323.1, from coordinate 71,776,602 downwards.
AATATCGGACTATAACCACGCCCACTTTTTCGATATCGAAAATTTCGAAAAACCGAAAAAGTGCGATAATTCATTACCAAAGACGGATGAAGCTATGAAACTTGGTAGGTGAGTTGAACTGATGACACTGAATAGAAAATTAGTAAAATTTTGGACAATGGGCGTGGCACCGCCCACTTTTAATAGAAGGTAATTTAAAATTTTGCAAGCTGTAATTTGGCATTCGTTGAAGATATCATGATGAAATTTGGCAGGAACGTTACTCCTATTACTATATGTATGCTTAATAAAAATTAGCAAAATTGGAGAACGACCACGCCCACTTTAAAAAAAAATTTTTTAAGTCAAATTTTAACAAAAAATTTAATATCTTTACAGTATATAAGTAAATTATATCAACATTCAACTCCATTAATGATATTGTGCAACAAAATGCAAGAATAAAAGAAAATTTCAAAATGGGCGTTGCTCCGCCCTTTTTCATTTAATTTGTCTAGGATACTTTTAATGCCATAAGTCGAACAAAAATTTACCAATCCTTGTGAAATTTGGTAGAGGCTTAGATTCTGGGTCAATAACTTATTTCTGTGAAAAAGGGCGAAATCGGCTGAAGCCACATCCGGTTTTTATAAACAGTCGACGGTCTGTCCTTCCGCTCGGCCGTTAACACGATAACTTGAGCAAAAATCGATATATCTTTACTAAACTCAGATCAACAGCTTATCTGAGCTCACTTTGTATTGGTATAAAAAATGGCAGAAATCCGACAATGACCACGCCCATTTTTTCGATGTCGAAAATTACCAAAAACGAAAAAAATGCCATAATTCTATACCAAATACGAGAAAAGGGATGAAACATGGTATTTGGATGGTTTATTGACGCAAAATATAATTTTAGAAAAAAATTTGTAAAATGGGTGTGACACCTACCATATTAGGTAGAATGAAATGAAAAAGTTTTGCAGGGCGAAATAAAAACCCTTGAAATCTTGACAGGAATACTGTTCGTGGTATCATATATATAAATAAATTAGCGGTACGGCGACCATCGTGGTGTGATGGTAGCGTGCTCCGCCTACCACACCGTATGCCCTGGGTTCAAACCCCGGGCAAAGCAACATAAAAATTTTAGAAATAAGATTTTTCAATTAGAAGAAAATTTTTCTAAGCGGAGTCGCCCCTCGGCAGAGTTTGGCAAGCGCTCCGGGTATATTTCTGCCATGAAAAGCTTTCAGTGAAAACTCATCTGCCTTGCAGATGCCGTTCGGAGTCGGCATAAAACATGTAGGTCCCGTCCGGCCAATTTGTAGGGAAAATCAAGAGGAGCACGACGCAAATTGGAAGAGAAGCTCGGCCTTAGATCTCTTCGGAGGTTATCGCGCCTTACATTTATTTATTTAAATTAGCGGTATCCAACAGATGAAGTTCTGGGTCACACTGGTCCACATTTTTGTCGATATCTGGAAAACGCCTTCACATATACAACTACCAGCACTCTCTTTTAAAATCATCATTAGTACCTTTAATTTGATACCCATATCGTAAAAACCCATTCTAGAGTCACCCCTGGTTCACCTTTATGACGATATATCGAAAAGGCGTCCACCTATAGAACTAAGCCCCACGCCCTTTTAACATACTCATTAACACCTTTCATTTGATACCCATATCGTACAAACATATTCTAGAGTCACCCCTGGTCCACCTTTATGGCGATATCTCGAAAAGTCGACCACCTATAGAACCAAGGCCCACTTTCTTTTGAAAAGACTCATTAACACCTTTCATTTGATATCCATATCGCAAAAACAAAGTCTAGAGACCCCTGGTCCACCTTTATGGCGATATCTCGAAAAGGCGACCACCTATACAACAACCACCACTCCCTTTCAAAACCCTCATTAATAACTTTAATTTGATACCCATATCGTACAAACACATTCTAGAGCCACCCCTGGTCAACCTTTATGGCGATATCTCGAAAAGTCGACCACCTATAGAACTAAGTCTCACTCCCTTTTGAAAAGACTCATTAACACCTTTCATTTGATACCCATATCGCAAAAACAAAGTCTAGAGTCACCCATGGTCCACCTTTATAGCGATATCTCGAAAAGCCGTTAACCTATAGAACTAAGCCCCACGCCCTTTTAACATACTCATTAACACCTTTCATTTGATACCCATATCGTACAAACATATTCTAGAGTCACCCCTGGTCCACCTTTATGGCGATATCTCGAAAAGTCGACCACCTATAGAACTAAGGCCCACTCCCTTTTGAAAAGACTCATTAACACCTTTCATTTGATACCCATATCGCAAAAACAAAGTCTAGAGTCACCCATGGTCCACCTTTATAGCGATATCTCGAAAAGACGTTAACCTATAGAACTAAGCCCCACGCCCTTTTAAAATACTCATTAACACCTTTCGTTTGATACCCATATTGTACAAACACATTTTAGAGTCACCCCTGGTTCACCTTTATGGCGATATCTCGAAAAGGCGTCCACCTATAGAACTAAGGCCCACTCCCTTTAAAATACTCATTAACACCTTTCGGTTGATAGCCATGTTGTACAAACGCATTCTAGAGTCACCCCTGGTCCACCTTTATGCCGATATCCCGAAAAGGCGACCACCTATACAACTACCACCACTCCCTTTTAAAACCCTCATTAATACCTTTAATTTGATACCCATATCGTACAAACACATTCTAGAGTCACCCCTGTTCCACCTTTAAGGCGATATCTCGAAAAGGCGTCCACCTATAGAACTAAGCCCCACGCCCTTTTAAAATACTCATTAACACCATTCTAGAGTCACCCCTGGTCCACCTTTATGCCGATATCTCGAAAAGGCGACCACCTTTACAATACCACCTCTCCCTTTTAAAACCCCCATTAATACCTTTAAGTTGATACCCATATCGTACAAACACATTCTAGAGTCACCCCTGTTCCACCTTAATGGCGATATCCCTAAAAGGCGTCCACCTATATAACTAAACCCCACGCCCTTTTGAAATACTCATCAACACCTTTCGTTTGATACCCATATTGTACAAACGCATTCTAGAGTCACGCCTGGTCCACCTTTATGGCGGTATCTCGAAAAGGCGTCCACCTATAGAACTAAGGACCACTCCCTTTTAAAATGTTCATTAACCTCTTTCATTTGATACCCATATCGTTCAAACAAATTCTAGGGACACCCCTGGTCCACCTTTATGGCGATATCTCAAAACGGCGTCCACCTATGGAAATAAGGATCACTCCCTTTTAAAATACTCATTAACACCTTTCATTTGATACTCATATCGTACAAACAAATTCTAGAGTCAATCCTGATCCACCTTTATGGCGATATCCCTAAATGGCGTCCACCTATAGAACTATGGCCCACTCCCTCATAAAATACTCTTTAATACCTTTCATTTGATACACATGTCACACCAACACATTCCAGGATTTCCCACGGTTCATTTTCCTACATGGTTATTTTCCTTTATGTTGTCACCATAGCTCTCAACTGAGTATGTAATGTTCGGTTATCCCCGAACTTAGCCTTCCTTACTTGTTTCAACTTATAATTAAGTTCTTCTACATTTCTCGCATTCACAATTGTAGCATCAGTACGTAAATTAAACAAGTAAGGAAGGTTAAGTTCGGGTGTAACCGAACATTACATACTCAGTTGAGAGCTAAGGTGACAACATAAGGGAAAATAACCATGTAGGAATATGAACCGAGGGAAACCCTGGAATGTGCTTGTATGACATGTGTATCAAATGAAAGGCATTAAAGAGTATTTTATGAGGGAGTGGGCCATAGTTCTATAGGTGGACGCCATTTAGGGATATAGCCATAAAGGTGGATCAGGGTTGACTCTAGAATGCGTTTGTACGATATGGGTATCAAATGAAAGGTATTAATGAGTATTTTAAAAGGGCGTGGACCTAAGTTCTATAGATGGACGCCTTTTCGAGATATCGCCGTAAAGATGGACCAGGGGTGACTCTAGAATACGTTTGTACGATATGGGTATCAAATGAAAGGTGTTAATGAAAAGGGAATAATCCTTAGTTCGATAGGTGGACGCCGTTTCGAGATATCGCCATAAAGGTGGCCCAGGGGTGACCCTAGAATTTGTTTGCACAATATGGGCATCAAACTAAAGGTGTTAATGAGTATTTTAAAAGGGAGTGGGTCTTAGTTTTATAGGTGGACGCCGTTTCGAGATATCGCCATAAAGGTGGGCCAGGGGTGACTCTAGAATTCGTTTGTGCACTATGGGTATCAAATGAAAGGTGTTAATGAGTATTTTAAAAGGGAGTAATCCTTAGTTCCATAGGTGGACGCCGTTTCGAGATATCGCCATAAAGGCGGACCAGGGGTGACCCTAGAATATGTTTGTACAATATGGGCATCAAACGAAAGGTGTTAATGAGTATTTTAAAAGGGAGTGGGCCTTAGTTCTATAAGTGGACGCATTTTCGAGGTATCGCAATAAAGGTGGACCAGGGGTGACTCTAGACTTTGTTTGTACGATATGGGTATAAAATGAAAGGTGTTAATGAGTATTTTTAAAAGGGATTGGGCCTTCGTTTTACAGGTGTTCGCCTTTTCGAGATATCGCCATAAAGGTGGACCAGGGGTGACTTTAGAATTTGTTTGTATGATATGGATATCAAATGAAAGGCGTTAATGAGTATTTTAAGAGGGAGTGGGCCTTTCTGGACCAGGGGTGACTCTAGATTTTGTTTGTACGATATGAGTATCAAATGAAAGGTGTTAATGAGTATTTTTAAAAGGGAGTGGGCCTTCGTTCTATAGGTGTTCGCCTTTTCGAAATATCGCCATAAAGGTGGACCAGGGGTGACTCTAGAATGAGTTTGTACGATATGGGTATCAAATTAAAGGTATTAATGAGAGTTTTAAAATGGAGTGGTGGTAGTTGTATATGTGAAGGCGTTTTCCAGATATCGACCAAAATGTGGACCAGGGTGACCCAGAACATCATCTGTTGGATACCGCTAATTTATTTATATATGTAATACCTGCCAAGATTTTAAGGGTTTTTTATTTCGCCCTGCAGAACTTTTTCATTTTCTTCTACTTAATATGGTAGGTGTCACAACCATTTTATAAAGTTTTTTCTAAAGTTATATTTCGCGTCAATAAAACAATCCTTACCTTACCATGTTTCATCCCTTTTTTCGTATTTGGTATAGAATTATGGCATTTTTTTCATTTTTCGCAATTTTCGATATCGAAAAAGTGGGCGTGGTTATAGTCGGATTTCGTTCATTTTTCATACCAAGATAAAGTGGGTTCAGATAAGTACGTGAACTGAGTTTAGTAAAGATATATCGATTTTTGCTCAAGTTATCGTGTTAGCGGCCATGCGGAAGGACAGACGGACGACTGTGTATAAAAACTGGGCGTGGCATCAACCCATTTCGCCCATTTTCACAGAAAACAGTTAACGCCATAAAATCTATGCCCCTACCAAATTTCAAAAGGATTGGTTAATTTTTGTTCGACTTATGGCGTTAAAAGTATCCTAGACAAATTAAATGAAAAAGGGCGGAGCCACGCCCATTTTTTAATTTTCTTTTATTTTTGTATTTGTTTGCACCATATCATTACTGGAGTTGAATCTTGACATAATTTACTTATATACTGTAAAAATATTAAATTTTTTGTTAAAATTTCACTTTAAAAAAATTTTTTTTTAAAAGTGGGCGTGGTCCTTCTCCGATTTTGCTAATTTTTATTAAGCGTACATATAGTAATAAGAGTAACGTTCCTGCTAAATTTCATCATGATATCTTCAACGACTGCCAAATTACAGCTTGCAAATTTTTAAATTACCTTCTTTTAAAAGTGGGCGGTGCCACGCCCATTGTCCAAAATTTTACTAATTTTCTATTGTGCGTCATAAGTTCAACTCATCTACCAAGTTTCGTCGCTTTATCGGTCTTTTGTAATGAATTATCGCACTTTTTCGGTTTTTCGAAATTTTCGATATCGAAAAAGTGGGCGTGGTTATAGTCCGATATCGTTCATTTTAAATAGCGATCTGAGATGAGTGCTCAGGAACCTACATACCAAATTTCATCAAGATAACTCAAAACTTACTCAAGTTATCGTGTTAACGGACGGACGGACGGACGGACGGACGGACATGGCTCAATCAAATTTTTTTTCGATCCTGATTATTTTGATATATGGAAGTCTATATCTATCTCTATTCCTTTATATATGTACAACCAACCGTTATCCAATCAAACTTAATATACTCTGTGAGCTCTGCTCAACTGAGTATAAACAAGTAAGGAAGGCTAAGTTCGGGTGTAACCGAACATAACATACTCAGTTGAGAGCTATGGAGACAAAATAAGGAAAATCAATCTGGGGTAACCCTGGAATGTGGTTGTATAACATGTGTATCAAATGAAAGGTATTAAAGAGTATTTTAAGAGAGAGTAGGCCATAGTTCTATGGATGAACGCCATTTAGGGATATCGCCATAAAGGTAGACCAGGGCTGACTCTAGAATTTGTTTGTACGATATGGGTATCAAATGAAAGGTGTTACTGAGCATTTTAAGGGGGAGTGGGCCTTAGGTCTATCGGTGGACGCCTTTTCGAGATGTCCCCATTAAGGTGGACCAGGGGTGATTCTATAATGTGTTTGTACGATATGGGTATCAAATGAAAGCTGTTAATGAGTATTTTGAAAAGGAGTGATCCTTAGTTCCATAGGTGGACGCCGTTTCGAGATATCGCCATAAAGGTGGACCAGGGGTGTCTCTAGAATGTGTTTGTACGATATGGGAATCAAATGAAAGATGTTACTGAGCATTTTAAGAGGGAGTGGGCATTAGGTCTATAGGTGGACGCCTTTTCGAGATATCGCCATTAGGGTGGGCCAGGGGTGACTCTAGAATGTTTGTACGGTATGGGTATCAAACGAGAGGTGTTACTGAGCATTTTAAGAGGGAGTGGGCATAAGGTCTATAGGTGGACGCCTTTTCGAGATATCGTCATTAGGGTGGGCCAGGGGTGACTCTAGAATGTGTTTGTACGATATGTGCATCAAACGAAAGGTGTTACTGAGCATTTTAAGAGGGAGTGGGCATTAGGTCTATAGGTGGACGCCCTTTCGAGATATCGCCATTAGGGTGGGCCAGGGGTGACTCTAGAATGTTTGTACGATATGGGTATCAAACGAAAGGTGTTACTGAGCATTTTAAGAGGGAGTGGGCATTAGGTCTATAGGTGGACGCCTTTTCGAGATATCGCCATTAGGGTGGGCCAGGGGTGACTCTAGAATGTGTTTGTACGATATGGGTATCAAATGAAAGGTGGTAAGGAGTATTTTAAAAGGGAGTAATCCTTAGTTCTATAGGTGGACGCCTTTTCGAGATATCGCCATAAAGGTGGACCAAGGGTGACTCTAGAATGTTTGTACGATATGGGTAACAAACGAAAGGTGTTACTGAGCATTTTAAGAGGGAGTGGGTATTAGGTCTATAGGTGGACGCCTTTTCGAGATATCGCCATTAGGGTGGGCCAGGGTGACTCTAGAATGTGTGTGTACGATATGGGTATCAAATGAAAGGTGGTAAAGAGTATTTTAAAAGGGAGTAATCCTTAGTTCTATAGGTGGACGCCTTTTCGAGATATCGCCATAAAGCTGGACCAAGGGTGACTCTAGAATGTTTGTACGGTATGGGTATCAAACGAAAGGTGTTACTGAGCATTTTAAGAGGGAGTGGGCATTAGGTCTATAGGTGGACGCCTTTTCGAGATATCGCCATTAGGGTGGGCCAGGGTGACTCTAGAATGTGTTTGTACGATATGGGTATCAAATGAAAGGTGGTAATGAGTATTTTAAAAGGGAGTAATCCTTAGTTCTATAGGTGGACGCCTTTTCGAGATATCGCCATTAGGGTGGGCCAGGTGTGACTCTAGAATGTTTGTACGATATGGGTATCAAACGAAAGCTGTTACTGAGCATTTTAAGAGGGAGTGGGCATTAGGTCTATAGGTGGACGCCTTTTCGAGATATCGCCATTAGGGTGGGACAGGGGTGACTCTAGAATGTTTGCACGATATGGGTATCAAACGAAAGGTGTTACTGAGCATTTTAAGAGGGAGTGGACATTAGGTCTATAGGTGGACGCCTTTTCGAGATATCGCCATTAGGGTGGGCCAGGGGTGACTCTAGAATGTTTGTACGATATGGGTATCAAACGAAAGGTGTTACTGAGCATTTTAAGAGGGAGTGGACATTAGGTCTATAGGTGGACGCCTTTTCGAGATATCGCCATTAGGGTGGGACAGGGGTGACTCTGGTATGTTTTTGTACGATATGGATATGAAATTAAAGGTATTAATGAGGGTTTTAAAAGCGAGTGGCCCTTAGATGTATATGTGAAGTCGTTCTCGCGATATCGACCAAAATGTGGACCAGGTGATCCAGAAAATCATCTGTCGGGTACTGCTAATTTATTTATATATGCAATACCACTAACAGTATTCCTGCCAAGATTCCAAGGGCTGTTGATTTCGCCTTGTAGAACTTTTTCATTTTCTTCTACTTAATATGGTAGGTGTCACACCCATTTTACAAAGTTTTTTCCAAAGTTATATTTTGCGTCAATAAACCAATCCAGTTACCATGTTTCATCACTTTTTTCGTATTTGGTATAGAATTATGGCATTTTTTTCATTTTTCGTAATTTTTGATATCGATAAAGTGGGCGTGGTTATGGTCAGATTTCGCCCATTTTTTATACCAAGAAAATGTGAGCTCAGGTAAGTACGTGGGCTAAGTTTAGTAAAGATATATCGGATTTTGCTCAAGTTATTGTGTTAATGGCCGAACGGAAGGACAGACGGTGGACTGTGTATAAAAACTGGGCGTGGCTTCCACCGATTTCGCCCATTTTCACAGAGAACAATTATCGTCATAGAGTCTATGCTCCTACCAAATTTGAGAAGGATTGGTAAATTTTTGTTCGACTTATGGCAATAAAAGTATTCTAGACAAACTAAATGAAAATGGGCGGAGCCACGCCCATTTTGAAATTTTCTTTTATTTTTGTATTTTGTTGCATCATATTATTACTGGAGTTGAATTTTGACTTAATTTACTTATATACAGTAAAGATATTAAATTTTTTGTTAAAATTTGAATTTAAAAAATTTTTTTTTTAAAAAGTGGGCGTGTTCTTCATCCAATTTTGCTAATTTTTATTTAGCACATATAGAGTAATAGTAGTAACGTTCCTGCCAAATTTCATCATGATATCTTCAACGACTTCCAAATTACAGCTTGCAAAACTTTTAAATTACCTTCTTGTAAAAGTGGGCGGTGCCACGCCCATTGTCCAAAATCTTACTAATTTTCTATTCTGCGTCATAACGTCAACCCATCTACCAAGTTTCGTCGCTTTATCTGTCTTTTGTAATGAGTTATCGCACTTTTTCGGTTTTTCGAAATTTTCGATATCGAAAAAGTGGGCGTGGTTATAGTCCGATATCGTTCATTTTAAATAGCGATCTGAGATGAGTGCTCAGGAACCTACATACCAAATTTCATCAAGATACCTCAAAATTTACTCAAGTTATCGTGTTAACGGACGGACGGACGGACGGACATGGCTCAATCAAATTTTTTTTCGATCCTGATTATTTTGATATATGGAAGTCTATATCTATCTCGATTCCTTTATATATGTACAACCAACCGTTATCCAATCAAACTTAATATACTCTGTGAGCTCTGCTCAACTGAGTATAAAAAGATCTTTTTATACCAAACTCCTCCTTAATTTTATTTATTATATCTTCCCAAGTTGGGTTAATTAGGAGGGTGGGGCCGTGTGTAGAAGTCCACGAAAGTGGGGAAAGCTTCTGACCGCCATTCACCTGGGAATGGCCAGAGCGATTCTTTTGCATGCGGTTCAAGCAGCTCACTACTGCCGGTCGCTTGCGGCCAAGTATCCTCTGGGTAGCCGCTAAACACCCGTTTAGCGGTGAGCTAATGTGAGAAGGCGACAACCTGGCTAGGCCACTCTGACATAATCGGTTTAAGGGCTAGCCGGGGGAGATTTCATCGGCAGCGTCTGTACACCTCTAGGTGCGGCTGCAAGCGGGCGTCGGTCTTGGAGCAAGCGGCTCGCTATATAAACGTGCCAAGTAATATTTTCACCCCAGCTGAGCGGGTTGTGCGCTGGGCTTGGGACCCGCCACGTAAAACCATACTCCAATGAAATATAACAACAAGCCTCGGATAAATACACTCTCTATTGATGACGACCATGGCAAACGTTTGAAGGACAATGAATTGAGGGCATGCACCTGGAACGTCCGCTCCCTGAATGGGATTGGTGCAGATGCCAGGCTGGTTGATGTCCTCGTCAAAGCAAAATCTGACATCACCGCCATCCAAGAAATGCGTTGGACGCAGCAATTGCTGGCGTTCACGCCTGTGGACGAGCGTCTCGCCGCTATTCGAATAAAAGCAAAATTTTTTAATATATCATTCATCTGCGCCCATGCGCCGACAGAGGAGAAAGACGATGAGGTGAAAGACACTTTTTATGAACAATTAGAACGCACATACGAGCGCTGCCCCCGTCATGATATAAAAGTCGTGCTTGGCGACTTTAACGCCAGCGTGGGCAAAGAAGGTGTTTTTGGCCCTACAGTCGGAAAGTTCAGCCTACACAATGAAACTTCTCCTAACGGACTGAGGCTGATTGACTATGCCGGTGCTCGAAACATTGTCATATCAAGCACGAGGTTCATGCATAAAAAGATACATCAAGTTACATGGCTGTCTCCTGATCGAAATACTCGCAATCAGATCGATCACGTTGTGATAGACGGACGGCATGCCTCCAGTGTTTTAGATGTGCGAACGATCCGAGGACCTAACATCGATTCGGACCATTATCTCGTTGCAGCCAAAATACGCACCCGCCTCAACGCGGCTAAAAACAAGGAACAAAAAACACAAGGAAAGCTAGACGTCGAAAAGCTTCAATCACAACAGACTGCCAATGATTTCGCAACTCGACTCTCACACCTGCTCTCTGAGGGCACAACTCATCCTGAAGGAATACAGGAGCAGTGGGAGCATATCTCCAAAGCACTTCATACTGCCGCCGAGGAAAAAATTGGTTACCGGCGGCCACGAAAAAACAACTGGTATGATGAAGAATGCCGCGTTGCAACCGAAAGAAAAGACGCTGCCTACAGGGCTACGTTAAAAGCGAGCGCGACAAGAGGAGTGTGTGAACGCTATCGTGAGTTGAAAATGGAAGCGAGACGCCTTTTCAGGAAGAAAAAAGCAGAAGCAGAAAGGCGTGAGTGCGAGGAGCTTGAGCTGCTAGCCACCAGGAATAACGCCCGAAAATTCTACCAAAAAATACGGCGACAGACGGAAGGTTTTAAGACCGGGGCAAACTCCTGTAGGAATGAAAACGGCGACCTTGTAACTGATATCCAGAGAGTGCTTAGATTATGGAGGGAACACTTCTCTGCTCTCCTAAATGGAGGCAGCAATTCACCGCGCAGAGATGAAGAACCCGATCCCGCAATCGATGATGATGGAATATATGTCCCCCCGCCCGATTATGACGAAGTTAGAATAGCAATAACCAGATTGAAAAACAACAAGGCCGTGGGCGCTGATGGATTGCCTGCGGAGCTATTCAAGTTCGGCGGCGAGGAGTTGGTGAGGCGCATGCAGCAGCTTCTTAGCAAAATATGGGCGGACGAAAGCATGCCCGACGGTTGGAATCTAAGTGTTCTTTGCCCAGTCCACAAGAAGGGGGATACTGCAAAATGCACCAACTATCGTGGAATCAGCCTTCTTAATATCGCATATAAGGTCCTTTCAAGTGTATTGTGCGAAAGATTGAAGCCCACCGTGAACCGGCTGATTGGACCTTATCAGTGCGGCTTCAGACCTGGTAAATCTACCATCGACCAGATTTTCACAATGCGCCAAATCTTGGAAAAAACCCGTGAAAAGAGAATCGACACACATCACCTCTTCGTTGACTTTAAAGCCGCCTTCGACAGCACGAAAAGGAGCTGCCTATATGCCGCTATGTCTGAATTTGGTTTCCCCGCAAAACTTATACGGCTGTGCAAAATGACGTTGAGCAACACCATCAGCTCAGTCAGAATTGGGAAGGACCTCTCCGAGTCGTTCGAAACTAAACGAGGTTTCAGACAGGGTGACCCCTTATCGTGCGATTTCTTTAATTTGATGCTGGAGAAAATTATACTAGCTGCAGAACTTAACCGCACTGGAACAATATACTATAAAAGCGTGCAATTACTGGCATATGCTGATGACATTGATATTACCGGCCTAAACACCCGCGCTGTTAATTCTGCTTACTCCAAGCTGGAAAAAGAAGCGGTAAAGATGGGTTTGATGGTGAATGAGGACAAAACGAAGTACCTGCTGTCATCGAGCAAAGAGTCAGCGCATATGCGCCTTGGCAACCACGCTACTGTTGGCAGCCATAATTTCGAAATAGTAAAAGACTTCGTTTATTTGGGAACCAGCATCAACATTAGCAACAGCATCAGCACTGAAATCCAGCGAATAATCAATCTTGCCAATAAATGCTACTTTGGACTAGGTAGGCAATTGAAAAGTAAAGTCCTCTCTCGGCGAACGAAAATCATACTCTACAAGTCACTTATCGTACCCGTCCTGCTATATGGGGCAGAAGCATGGACCATGACAACAGCAGATGAAGCGGCTTTGGGAGTGTTCGAGAGAAAAGTTCTTCGAAAGATTTATGGACCTCTACGCGTTGGCGATGGCGAGTACCGAAGAAGATTTAATGATGAGCTGTACGAGCTATACGCAGACATCAACATAGTCCAGCGAATTAAAACGCAGCGGCTGCGCTGGCTAGGCCATGTTATGCGAATGAAAGATGATGCTCCGGCCAAGAAAGTGTTTCTATCGGAACCCGCCTATGGAAGCAGAGGTAGAGGGCGGCCCCCACTCCGTTGGAAGGACCAGGTGGAAAACGATTTAAAATCCCTTGGTGTGACCAATTGGCGCCGGTTGGCGGAGCGAAGGAGCGACTGGCGCGCCTTGTTGGACGGCCATAACCGTTTAGACGGTTAAGCGCCAATTAAGTAAGTAAGTAAGTAAGTTGGGTTAATTAGAGTTTCAGCTACATTCAAAGGTTTTCCTTGAAGCCGGTTGCTTAATACCGCCTGTATGGTATGATGATATTCAACAGGAGCTAACTGGAGAACTACCCTCACGTCTCTTAAATAATTGCTGCGTGAGCATTCGCTTGTGCCATTAAACACTGGCAAACTTCTTGCTTCCCGTAAACATTCTGCTAACGTTAAAGCCATTGCTCTTTTTATTTATACGTCCATCCGGTTTCTTCTCCTTGCAGATATTTTATAAACACTTAAATTTTTCAAGATTTTTACCTTTAAATTCCCAATTTTATTTCTTCTTCAATTATTGATTTTTCTTGAATGATTTCCTGCCATTTTTTCTTCAAATGATGATTTTTCTGAATTAATTCCTCTCATTTCTTTATTTGTCCTTCTAATGATGATATGATTTTATTAAATTGTTCTTCGTTACTGTTAAGTATTTATTCATTTTGAGAAAAAGTGGTATCTTTGGTAATGAAATGTCAAAATTCATGAAAATGTCAAAGGGAAATTGAGAAAAAACAACTAACCATTTGTTCGCTCTAGAAAGTTTGTGCAGGATTCAGCAAAGTTACGTGTTTTTGATATTATTTAAACTGCCCTTTTTATATTTTTTCAGAATGACGTCCAACAGCAACGTCCGCCACTCTTGCATTACATGCAAACGGGAAGCTGTATGCCACAAACTCAAATGCACTTTTCTTATAAAAAATCACAAATTAACCTTCAAAATAATAATTATTTGTGTATTTAAGTCAGTGAATAAGTTTTACCAACTTTATCGACTGCTTAACCACATTAAAAATACTACGAAAATTGCCAATTGTCAAAATCGACAACGATAACATAACACACGTCGTATGCAGCCCATTGCTGCATTCATTATCATAGTTTTTGGGCATTTGTAGTAAAATGATGATTCATACTGATGCTGTTGGTTTCTTATACCACCTTAGTTTAATTTCGTCTCCTTGTCTGATAACAATAGTGTTCAAGTATGGTAACTTGCAATCTTCTTATATTTCTGCAGTTATCTTAATGTTTTTGTGAAATGAAAAAGTGAAATTAATGTTATCAACATATTTTGTGAGCACGCGGTTTTCCATTATCTTTTCCAATAGTTCTTCATAATAGTTTAAAGTTGTTCACTTTAATCCGAGTAGCCTGAACACCAAAAAAATGGATATTGTTGGAGCGGCTTTTGAACCATCGTGTGTTGATTTTATTTGCGTCTCCGAAACTTGGTTATGACTTGAAGTCATGGACGCCCATTTTTACATAAAGGACTACGTACTGTATAGAACGTAGTGGTGTTGTTATATATTGTAGAAAGTATCTTATAACTCGGTTAATATGAGGGATATTTGTTAGATGTACTGAGCATTTGGTAGTTGGAGGGTCTGGTTCATTTTGAAAAGTTCTTTTATAATCGTCTTAAATGTTGTAGTGTCAATTAATATTCTACAATGTTGTCCTCTATTGCTGTTGATTTCACTGATATTATTATGTATGGAGTTGTAATGTAAACCTTTTATGCAGTGATGGGTATAGCTGCCGCTTCTTGGACGGTGTTGGTCTTGGTGTAGTTCACATATCTGCTCCCAATTAGTTCGGACAAAATTGATGTGCTTGTTTTTTCGATTATTTCATTGTGTCTATTATGTCAGTTGTTTTGACATATCTAAATCCCGCTATCTCGGACCATGACGTAATTTTCTATTCATTTGATATTAGGTTTAATGGCAATGATATAGTTTCTAGCCCGTGTTTTTTCCGAGATTACCGAATGAAATCAACTGGCGTCAGCGGCGGATTTACATAAGGGCACTTGGGGCACGTGCCCGGGGGCCCCAAAATGTAGGGGCCTCCACAGAACAGTGGCGGATTAAAAATGCGGGAGGTCCGAGACTGAAATTCAGAAGGGGTCCTGCCGGGCTCAGACAGGCGAGGGAGAAATACTAATAAATTTTAATAAATAAACCCTAACTCTTAACCCTTAAACCTGTAACAGGTAGGGGAGAAATCTGAAATTATAATAAAAAAACAATACTTCAACAAATAAAAGATGGAGAAATATTTTAAAATTATTAAAAAACCAAACATAATATTTCTCTCTCACTCTTTCGTGATTTAATAAAGTATTTTTTTATCATTGTATAGTATATCTCCGCCGCCTATTCGTGATTTAACAAAGTATAATTTAGAGAGTCCCAGGTCACAGTGTGCCCCCTGCAGACGGTGGGTCTCGAACCTATAGCACCATCATGTAGCCCCCTCAGGCCCGTAGAGAGGGGGGAGGGGAATGAGGGAGTCCCCCGGGCCTGGGGTTTCTCGGGGCCCGCGATTTAGAGGTACTAAGACATTTTTTTTAATTCAGGAGAGTCTTTAGTTGTCACATGTGCAAATTTTAAGCCAAATTTCAAAAGCAACGAATATTGATCATGATTTTTTTCCTGGGTCTGAGGAGACAATAAAAACTTACTTACTTACTTAGTTGCCGCTTAACCGTTTAAAGGGTTATGGCCGTCCAACAAGGCCGCTCCTTCTCTCTGCCAACCGGCGCCAATTGGTCACACCAAAGGAGTTTAAATCGTTTTCCACCTGGTCCTTCCAATGGAGTGGGGGCCGCCCTCTACCTATGCTTCCATAGGCGGGTTCCGATAGAAACACTTTCTTGGCCGGAGCGTCATCTTTCATTCGCATAACATGGCCTAGCCAGCGCAGCCGCTGCGCTTTAATTCGCTGGACTATATTGATGTCTGCCTATAGCTCGTACAGCTCATCGTTAAATCTTCTTCGGTACTCGCCATCGCCAACGCGTATAGGTCCATAAATATTTCGAAGAACTTTTCTCTCGAACACTCCCAGAGCCGCTTCATCTGCTGTTGCCATGGTCCATGCTCCTGCACCATATAGCAGGACGGGTACGATAAGTGACTTGTGGAGTATGATTTTCGTTTGCCGAGAAAGGACCTTACTTTTCAATTGCCTACCTAGTTCAGGTAGCATTTATTGGCGAGAGTGATTATTCGCTAGATTTCGGAGCTGATGTTGTTGCTAGTGTTGATGCTGATTCCCAAATAAGCGGAGTCTTTTACTATTTCGAAATTATGGCTGCCAACAGTAACGTGGTTGCCAAGGCGCATATGCGCAGACTCTTTGCTCGATGACAGCAGGTACTTCATTTTGTCGTCATTCACCATCAAACCAATCTTTACTGCTTCTTTTTTCAGTTTGGAGTAAGCAGAACTAACTGCGCGGGTGTTTAGGCCGATGATAGCAATGTCACCAGCATACGCCAGTAATTGTACGCTTTTATAGAATATTATTCCATTGCGGTTAAGTTCTGCAGCTAGTTTAATGTTCTCCAGAATCAAATTAAAGAATCGCACGATAGGGGGTCACCCCTTCTGAAACCTCGTTTAGTTTCGAACGGCTCAGACAATAAAAACATCAAACAGAAATGTGTGTTTACATGAATCCGAAATCGCATAGTTTTCGTGGTGACACGTCTTCAAAAAGTCTTCCAACAATACCACCAACTCTATATCAAAGTCCAGAGTATTTAAGCGACTTCGATATCGGTACCGTCAATAATGATTTTTTGCGATCTGAAGAAGTCAACGAAATAATCCGTGGAGGTCATCAAAAGGGTCCTGTTATTTTTCCACGTGATTGTCATGACGAGGGATTTCCTACCTCGTTGTTAAACAGAATCTTGCCAAATGGAGAGAAAGTGGAGCGTGACTGGTTAGTGTGGAGTGCCAGTAGCAATGCTTTTTATTGCCTACCATGTCGTCTATTAATCACCAATACTTTAAATCGACCTAAAATTTGTTCTGCGGATATTCGAAATTCCAGCTATGGAAGAAGCTATAGGATAAACTGCCATCACACGAAAATGCTCAAGATCACATTAAATGGTATGTTCAAATGGCGATCTTTACAAAATCTAATTCAAAGGAGGCTACAATTGATACACTTATCAATGACTAGCTAATCACTGAAACTCAAAAGTGGAAAGAACTTTTATATAGAATTATGGACATTATTTTATTTTTGGGTGAAAGAGGCCTAGCTTTCAAAGGCGAAATTATATATCTTGGTGCACGAAACAATGAACATTTTTTGGGCATCTAAGATCTCATAAGCCATTATGTTCCGATGCTTAGAGATCATTTGGAGAAAGTTAGGATATCACAACGGCAGCACAAATGTTTACAAGTTCACTATCTTTCCCCAGACATTCAGAATTATTTTATAGAAATTTGTGCAAAGCACGTGAGGGAAATTATATTAGATCAAGGCAATAAATCCAAGTATTTTCTTATTATCGTTGATGCTATGCCTGATGCTAGTCACGTTCATTTTGCGCTAACTCCATTTCTATTCGAAAGCAACAAATTTTACAATTCAAGAACGGTTTTTGGTTTTCGTGAATTGTAACAAAAAAACTGACCAGAAAATCGCTTATCTAATTTGCCATACTTGAAGATTGAAGTTTGTCGTGCACAAGGGTACGATAACGGCGCCAATATGAATGGAGCTTACAACGGAGCACTACGTCACATTCTCGACAGAAACCCGAATGCTGATTTCTCGCCTTGTGCAACCCACAGTCTTAATTTATGTGGTATTGATGCTGCGGAATGTTGTACGGCTGCAATTACTTTCTTCCGAGTTGTACAAAATGTTTTACTATTTTCAGCAGCACTCCACAACGAAGGGTCATCCTCAAAAAAAAAATATACCGAGCACTCTTCATAGTCCTTCAGCCAAAAGCTGCGCAAGCATATGGCGATGTTACCGGCATTCTCAAGTACATCAACAAGTTCGAATGTATCTTGCTGTCCTCAATTTGGTTCAAAATACTGACTGCCATTAATGAAAGAAACGTGGTCCTCCAAGCTAGAGACGCCACCATAGATGTTGAAGTTCGACTTCTAGATGCCTTATTAGCTGATTTGAAGTTAATCAGGAACCAATGGAAAAACAATTTTAAACGAATGCAAAACAGTTGCTATTCAATTGAACATCTCGCCAAAGTTTCCGGACATTCGAAAAGAAAACCCAAAAGACGTTTTGAAGATAATTTAAATGAGATGATTACGGATGACTCAGAGTCTGATTTTGAAAACAATACATTCCTGGTGATCGTTGATTCGGTAATCACTGGCATTACTGAACGATTTGCAGCTATGAGAAATTTGAGCGAGACGTTTTCCTTTTTGTGCCAATTTGAAGACATGGATGAAACTACGGTTCGGGCGAGCGCAGGAAAATTTGTCGAAAAATACATGTCTGACATTTCTCAAACTTAGAATGCGAAATAATTCATTTGAAACACAATTACGAAGCAAATCTTGATAAAGGTCTGTCACCATTGGAATTGCTAAAGGCCATCTACATATGTTCAAAATCTGTATACGATTTTCCCCAACATTTGTGTTGCTTTACGTATCTTTTGCACTATACCTGTCACTGTAGCTAGTGCAGAACGTTCCTTCAGTATCCTTTCAAGAATCAAAAACTTTCATAGATCGTGTTCATCTCAAGAGCGAGTTTCAGGACTTGCCACGCTTTGTGTTGAATTCGTTTTTTCAAGAGAGTTAAATTTTGATATCATTATAAAAATTTTGCAGCGAAAAAAGCAAATAAAGTGAATAATTAAAATATATAATCATCATTAAATTTATCAGAAATGTATTAAAATGTTACCAAATAACTAGAAATGATTATTTGAAACAATATGTGGCTGTTAAAATAGAATTTTATTTCTACGTTACAATAAAATAGTATAAATAGTAAATATTTTGTGTTAATTTTATTGTCAGCTCTTAGTCCAAAAATCATTTAGTTGATGTGGCAAACATTTTTTTTTTTATGTAATCCATCAATAATGATTCATGAATGAGACATCATTAATTTAAGTTAATCAAATGTATTAGTGGATTTTTTATTGGGGCTCGTAAATTGTTTAGTCCCGGGCCAGGATTTTCTCTCTACGGCCCTGAGCCCCCTAATAATATGCCACTGCCAGTATAAAATCATAAATTAAGGTCCTTTTTTCCATCCTATGAATCGTAACTAATTAAATATGTCATACATAATTAAATAAACTTAATTATTCAATTTCAATTTCATTAATTCTCTTATACTTTAAATATTATAAGATCTTATTTAATTTGAATCAATGAATTCACCTATTTTATGAAATAATGTTTAATGAAAAATATAAATTTAAATTTTTTTTTTTAATATGAACTTCACAACCTTTGAAGTCATAGCAGCAGCGAAGAGCCGTAGGGTAATTTTACGCGAAGAATAGAATTTTAATTAACTGTTAATGCCCTCGCAGTGCCGCAACTTTCAAAAATTATCTCATCCAAACCGAGATTGAATCATTTAACTATTATAAGCATGGAGCGTGACATTGTACGTGATATTAATATTGAAGATATAATAAAATGTTTCGCTGAAAAAAGGCACGGAAACGCTTCCTATGATTACAGGTAATAAATAATATAATAATCCTAACTACCTACACAGGCCTTTTTATTTATTTCTCTTTTAAATCCCTTACAAGGGGGCCTCCACATCATTGGAGCCCAGGGGCCCCACTAAACTTAAATCCGCCGCTGACTGACATGCATATAAGCTTATCCGAAACGACACCACTGCCAATATAAAGCGAGAGAGGTGTAAATGTTAACGTAAAATGTTGGAATCATGTCATGTGCTTGTCGAGTCTCTGAGTTTAAAACAGTGGTGGAGTGTAATTTGACTAGATATACTTATAAGATAAGGTCGAATGAAATTAGAGAAGACAACAAAAGACATTTAGTTTGTGAAAGTAGCTGCACCATACAATTCGCCAACTCTCACTTATATCAATAATCACAGCATTACAACGTCATGCTGATAGGTGAGAAATTGCCACGGTCCGAGCTATCGTCAAAGTAGTCGCCTGTTGTCCGAGTGATTTTCAGCCTACAATCATCTTGCCTGAACTCTCTAAGTTTTCGAAATATTTTTATCTAATAAAAGTCAGATCAGTAGTTGTACGGCTATGTTAAAAATTTTAGATAATATTATGGGACACAAATTAACGGACTTTATTGTGCTTGCATGAACTTTCATAAATTATGACTTGCTTTAAAAATCACTTCGGTTTTGGGGATTCCGGAACACGTCTTATGCGGAACAATTTGACGGGTAGATCCCAGCGTGTCAAAATAGGCTCCGAAACTTGCGGTCTAAGCCCCCCTTACTGGGGTACAGCAAAGCTCCATGTCTGCCTCCATGCATAGTCTGATGATATCCAGTGTCTGTCCGGAAATCATAGGGTTAGGTGGTAACTGCCGTGATAAGGATAGCTCACTTGGACAACAAGAAGGTCCGTTGTGATACCACATACACCAAAAGTAGCGGTGACTTAGATCTAGCTACTTAGAGAATCGTTGGGTAGCAACGATAAAGCTCCGAATGATACCGACCTCAACTTTGAATAAATCCCCGAAAGATCCAAGTGAGTCGCTACCGAAGGAATTTCGCCTAGTTCTGGCAAAAGCTGGGCAATCAAGCATAAATTGATTTGGTGATTCCATCTCATCATTCTCCATACAGCTGCAGCAGATGGAATTCCCAGTATATTGAGACGTACCGCACGGATACCCATGGGACAGTGCCCTGTCAAACCCCAAATGACCATTGATAGGTGAGCCTTAGTGAACCCAATTATTTCAGCAGACCTTCTGCCATCCACTTTCGGCCAGAAAGATTTTGCTACCCTGCAAAGCGTGGTATCCGCCCAAAGTTTTCTAAGCTGACTCGAGGCCCAGCTATGGAGGAGTAATCCACAGGTGGCCAGCGGGATCCCGAAATCCCTACAGCCATCTTCATCCAGTTCAGTTGTACCTATGCGGGCTAAGAGATCCGCTTGACAGTTACCCGGGATATCACTATGGCCCGGGACTCAGATAATCTTAACTGTAAAATAATTCGATGCAATCTTAAGCGAGGTCTGGCACTTCCAGACCAACCTTGATCGCACTGTAGTTGAGCTCAAGGCCTTGATAGCCGCTTGGCTATCACAGTAGATGTTAACTTCCCTAACCGTAGTTGCACTGGATAGCATTCCATCCACCGCATCCTTAATCGCAGCATCTTCCACTTGGAATACACTGCAGTTATCAGCCAACTTAAGCTTGCGGCTTACATTTAGCTCTTGACAAAAGACCCCCCCCCCCTCCAACTTTCCATCCAGCTTCGACCCATCCGCGAACAAGTTAACCGGTCCCATGCCCCAGATAATTCCTCTTCCCCACTCGTCTCTCGGTGGAGTGACAGGGGTTAAGGTTCTATAGGGTGCAGTTATCGGCATACAATAGTCCGTTCTGTCCGGGATAAAGTCGAAACTGGTAATAAGTCTAGAGTGTCCGCGGTCAGAAGGACCATATCCCATATCACGAAGCCTGACAAACGACTTTGCACGGCCGCCTTTCCCGCAATATGTACTATATGTTCAGCATGACGTTCAGTGCCAAGGTAGGTGTTGTTCTGAGAGCGCCACTGATACCGATCAGCGCCGCCCGTTGCTCGGACATTAACATTTTGGAGGTGCTCGCCGTGTCCATTGCTTTCCACCAGACAAGCACCCCATATAGCAGAATCGGTTTGACCACCATCTCATAAAGCCAGTGTACTACTCCTAGCGATAGTCCCCATCTCTTTCCGATAGCCCCTCTGCAGCAGTACAAGGCAATGGCGGCCTTCTTGGCCCGATCTTCCACATTGGGTCTGCAGTAGAGGTTTACTCCGATCACTTTATCGGCGGCGGCGGCGGCGTAGGCTCTATTATATACCGGCGGCGACGGCGTGGGCGGCGCGCCGGCATACGCCGGTGTTCTTACTTTAAAAAGCTTGATTTTTCTATTTAAAAAAAAAGTATTTAGGAAAGGTTTTATTTGGATGTATTTAAGGAAATCAAAGTTTTGGTCATTTCGGAAAGATCCGGGGTGTTTGCCTCAAAAACTCGCAGATCGTTCAAAAATTCTCAGTAGTAGCTCTTTGCGGAGGGATTGTCCCTCGTTCACTTACTCCGGGAGGCTTCGAACCTAACCCCGGTCTTTGGAATTGGTACTGCTGCGTCTGCTGAAAAGAAATAGAGATACGTAAAATGGTCATACTTTTGTCTGTATATCTCGTGCAAAGCGTAGTTTCACCTGGGGTTAACTCCTAATAATCGTCGCGAGCGAATTTCTTTAAATCATTTGTGGCTCCTTGGCGGTCACGTCATAGGCGACTTACGGTTGCTATTCATGGTCTATTAATACTCATGCCTCTCGTCGTACAGGGCGCATCCAGTTTTTCCGAGATACAATTCCCGATGATTAGGAGCTACAATTCACGATGTGCTACCACGCCCCCTGACCCTCACACCATATGCCAGCACAGAAGCTATAGGACTGCGACTTCGAACATATGTACCTTCGTCGACGTCACTTTCCTAGAAGCTCTACGTGTAGCTCCGAAGACTTTCTAACGGATGTTTTTGTCGCGCTATGCTGCCGAGCTACACCAGAGAAACACCTTGAAATGTTAGGGAGTAACTATTCGGCCAAGGATGCCCCCCACGAAATCATAAGCAGTCTAAGTGGATGTAATTGCGTAACTCATGGGTGAAAATCGTATAATCCTCGGTGTATCTACATAATCAAAATTTTACAAGGACCCTGGATACAATTTTTAAAATGTAGATCAAATTTTGCAGACGCCTGTATTCACAACATTGATTTCAATAGTATTCGTTAAATGAAAACGATATTTTAGAATGGATGACCGCGTAGCTTCAGTTTTCAGACTAGTTCGACTGTCCACTACGTTAGGGTAGTAGCACACACGGTCTTTAGTTCCACTGTCTTGGGAAAGCTTTTGCCTCACCACTTTGAGTGTTCTTGCGAATGACAACGCCTCACCTTGTAAATATATGTGCCTACGTATTCACATTTGTAAAAGGAGCCGTAACGCGTAGGTTATATTTAAACGTGGTTGGTAGGCTATAAACAATGTTATTCACTCCAATTGACTAGTTTTGCATAAGGGCCGCCAACTTTAGGAAATGTCAAA
Organism: Eurosta solidaginis; assembly: GCF_040869045.1. Classification (NCBI taxonomy): domain Eukaryota; kingdom Metazoa; phylum Arthropoda; class Insecta; order Diptera; family Tephritidae; genus Eurosta; species Eurosta solidaginis. Next base: position 71,753,238 of record NC_090323.1, on the reverse strand, counting down.
CCGGGAGACTTTTGTGTGAAAGTCAAAATTAACATTTCAGACGCTATTGTATAGTTTCGAAAATAAACAACAGGTGTTTAAATGTAAGTTCAAGTGATCTTTCAAATCCTTCCCATACGTACATATATCCTCAACTTAAGTATGAGGTAAGAATTATTTCAAAGGAGTGTTTATGCCCCTAGAACCTACTAAAGGATTTTGCAACTGATTTCGCTTATTCCTTCAGCCAATCGCAATGTAAATTTTTTTTTTTTTAAATGGGCACCTTTTTTTTGGTAATTTGCTTTTTTAACAACTTGAGGTCACTTTGAAAACATGTACGCCTTGGGCCATTTTATTTGCATTGTTCATTATAAAACTTTACTTTTAGTGTTTTGTTTTAATAACTTGGTAAATTGGGCGATGCAAAGTCCGTGTTAAGCTGACATCGAAAGCGCTTGTTTTTTTTTTTTTTTTAATAGCTTATGAACAGTTAGAAAGAGTTAAATTTCGCAATTAGTTTCTTATAACAGGCAGTGATGCGCATCCGTTGATACCACTTTCGACCATATTCGACCAATTTTTTACATGAACAATAAATGGCCTAAACAGTCTTAAATGAGTAGAAAATATAGTAACGCGATATTTTTGACATATGGCGGCGGCGTGCGAAAAACGACTAAAATCGGAGGCGGCGGCAGCGTTTATCGGCGGCGTATATATCTAGTCTGCAGGACAGTTTCTTGTCCAAAACAATCACCAAATATTTAACAGTATCAGAAAGTACCAACGATAACCCTCCAATCGAAGGAGTTTTGAAATCGGGCATCTTATATCTTCTTGTAAAAAGAATCAGTTCCGTTTTTCCCAGGTTGACCGCCAGCCCACCTAGCCACAGTATCCAGGTAGCCCTGTAGAACATCGCACACGGTGCCCAGAAATTTGCCTCTGACTAGGATAGCGAGGTCATCTGCATAGGCAACCACCCGACAGCTATTGGCTTCCAGCTCCACAATGAGCTCGTTGACTACCACAACCCAGAAGAGAAGAGATAGGACACCCCCTGTGGCGTTCCCCTGCACACATTCCTCTTAATTATGGCCCCTCCCCACTCCGCTGCGACAATTCTGCCGCACAGAAGTTTGCGAATAAATTCAACCGGAGCCGCCTCGACTCCAAAACTCACCACAGCTCTTTCGATTGCCCCCGGTAAGACATTGCTAAAAGCCCCCTCGATGTCTAGAAAGGCACCCATGGCGTACTCTTTGTGTTCTAGGGAACCCTCTTTTTGCTTTACAATCGAATGGAGAGCCGTTTCCGTCGATCTGCCCTTGCAATACGCATGTTATGAAGCCGACAGTAACCCTCCTTTCCCGTAGGTACAGGTCAACCAACCACTCAAACATCTTAAGAAGAAACGACGAGAGACTGATTGGCCTGAAATTCTTAGGTGATACATGAGAGCTTCTGCCGGCCCTCGGAATGAAAATAACCCTAACCTAACCGAATTCGGGATATATTTAAGCCTGAGACAGTTAGTGTAGATGATGGCCAACCAGCGGCAGGAAATACCCAAAGACTTTTGAAGTTGCGCAGGAATGATTCCATCCGGGCCTGTAAGTTTTCAATGGACAGGAGAGCTGAAAGGCGCCATTGCTTGCCGAGGTGAAATTTTCCACCAGAACGTCTATCTAAGATTCGGACAGGTCCGAACTAACGGTAGGCACTAACGGTGGGCGCCGCAGGCAGTAGCTCTCCCAGCTTCCTACAATACAAATCCCAGTTAGTACTTTTAGGGTTCCTAAAAGATATTTTACCGGGACGTTCTTCGTTCACCGAGAACTGAATATATCGGTGATCAGAGAAGGAGTGCTCGTTGACAACCCTCCAGCCAGATATCCGACCTTCCAGTTCTCTACTAACCAGGGTGGGATCCAGGAGCTCCTTCGTTTTCGCAGTAATAAAAGTCGGGCCATTCCCCCGATTACATATACAAAGCCTCTCATCTACAATAAAAGTAAATAAAAACTCACCTCTTGTGTTGGTATTCGAGCTTCCCCAGATGCTATGATGGGCATTAGCAACAGCACCGATGGTCACGCCAACACCTCTGCGCCTTTCTTTAGCGGTGATTTCGGCCAGTATCGCAGGTGGTAGTCCCTCTACGTCCCCGTGGGGCATGTACACTCAGAGAAAAACACCGTTCTAAAATCCAGCACCACCGGACTCGCTTCAAGCTTTTCATGTTCTCACTTTTTTGTTGTTGAAAAACGAACGACCTGTTCTCAAAACAATAACCTTGTTCTTGAACTGACAACCATGTTCTTGAAAAGAGAACGGTTGGTTTTAAAATATGAACAAATGTTCTGCTAATGAGAACGATGTTCTTAATTAAGCACAATGTTCTTAAATTAAGTTGAAGAAGAAAGAAACGGTACAATTCGAGTGCACTACAATGTTAAATACAACATTTGGCACAAGCTACCAAGAAGTTGTAGTGGCCCAGCGGCTATGATGTTGTGGTTAAGATCGTATGGCCCGAGTTCGATCACCGTCAAATTCTGAAGTTTTTTAAAACAATTTTTTTATATTCTATTTTTTTAGCTCTTATTTTTCGTTCAGTTCCATTAACATATGCACAGGTAATTCTCAATCTTGTTATGCAATGTTATAAATATATATTCAGATTGCATTAACGAATAAGAAGAATTTCTAAAAAAGAGAAATATATGAAAAATGCATATTATGCATTTTTTCAAATCTTTTGGAATTTTAATAATAATTTTTTTTTGTTATTAATATTTTTTATTAATGACAAAAAAATTATTTATTAATTAAAAAATAAATAAATGGCTACTACTTGAAAAAATTACCTTCCCCACTTCCCCCAAAGATCAAGCACAAACCGTTCTTGAATTGATACCGAAAAATGTTAAATCGACCACAAAATTTTCTCGAAGCGTGAGAACGAAATATCTTCAATCAAGCCCAAGTAGTGCTTGAAACGAGCACAGAAGGTTCACACTTCAGTACCAAAGTGGTCATAAAAAACGAACGGTGTGCTTGGAAAAACAGTTCTTAAAACAAGCCCATCGGTCACGAATTAAGAAAAAACGTACTTAGCAGACTTTTGTCACCGAATGTTCTTAATTTTGAACTTTTTTCGTTCGTGTTAGAACGATTTTTTCTCTGAGTGTACGCTGAGACCACCCACATTGCATTACTTCCTCGCTCGAGGCAGACCGTGGTTACGTCGGCATTGGTGAAATTAGAGAGAATAAAAGCTTTAATCTCTTTTTAACAAGCACACAGGATCTAGGCCTATTTGCCTCCCCATGCACCAAGGTGTTGAATTTTCCAGTCCTTAATCCAGAAATCTTACTACCGTTACTACTCAGCCCCGGCTCCTGGACAAGGACTATATCCACTCCGCCTTTTTCAAGGCAGAGCACCAAATTTGCGCAAGCCGCCTTAGAGTGCTAAAGATGGATTTGAAGGATTTCCATCAGAACCGCTCTTCTCCGCACCCCACCCCGCGCGCGTATTCGTGTTAGTCGTGTCCATTCTAAAAAGTTCCCCCTCAAGGCCGCCATCCGGAGCCGATTGTGTAGTTGCCCTTCAACGGTCTCGTGGTTATCTATGCTACGCAGGGAGGCCACGCGAGGGTTGATGCATTACCTTATGAGTAATGCGTTCATAGCCAGACCGGACACGAAGCGGGAAAATTTTCAACCGCACCTACACCACCAACTTAACGGCGACGGAGCTGGAACTTACCTTGAGGGTCACCACGGTTTTAACGGCACGTGGGCAGGTGTAGCATTAGCCTACCAGCCATTTCGGTAGGGTTTCACCCCGACATACTAAGGTGGCAGAATACCCCACCTACCAGCCCAAAGTCATCAAGTCAAAATTTAATGTCAATAATCAAAAGCCCTAAACAATCCAGTTCGTCACCGTTGTGTACCGATCTTGAATCTTAAAGAGGCCTCCCTCCTCTGAGCTCGGCACAATGACTCAGAGGTGCGGTTTTTATCGAGTTGTCCTCTCTTGATCCGCCATTATCAGTAGAAGCAGGGGCACCTAGTGCAGGACGTGATAACTAATCACGCGCGACATTCTTCACTATGGCCGGTCTATGACTGTACCTGATCCAGAGCCTGGAACCACTTATGATATCCAAGCCAAGTATCTTAGCCCCCTAAATCATAGGGACACAGGTGCTATATGATCCAAGTTAAATAGCGACTCAATCCTTAAATGACCGATGAAATTACTTAGTAGGGCGAATTAGTGATAAATCGTATGTACTTATACTCTAAAAAGCAAATTTATGACAAATGCCTAAAAATACTTTCTAACTAGCACCACCCATACTAAGCACGCGTCAAATAATTGGAGAAAGCAAAAGTGCTCTGAAAAGTTTTAAAAATACATAAATCATGATATTTTATTTTAGTATTTAATTTTATTCGTAATTTTTTTGCCAATGAATTTAGTTTAGTCATTTTATTTAACCGACTTTTTCTAATCTACTCAATTCGTCAAAAAGGTTCAAGCAGCACACTGCTGTTTTAAATATTTTTCAAAATATGACCTTGTATATTTCTATATGACTTAAAAACCATAAGACATGCAATGATGCTCTCATGGGTCTAATAAAAAAATCAAACAAGCGTTATATCATTTCAGCACACATTAACATTCTATGCATTTACTGAAATGAGTTCGCTTTGAGCATACAAATATTGCAAATGTACGTCTTCTAATTACATACTAATTGCACCTTTCCCAAATGTTATAGCGCCGGCTTTCAGTGCCTATTCAAGAAAAAGGTACATTTACGTCATGCCGCATGGGGAACCTTTATCAAGTAAATATCAAAACGTATAACATATGCCACAATTTTAAATAGTTGCTGATATTAACTGGTTATTACTTTTTTTGTAGTTTTTGCGGTCAGTAACAGATGGACGCCGCCAATGAAAGATATCCAAAATACGAAACACCAAAAGGACATACCGTCTACACAAAAACTACATGCTCGATCAAACTGGCCCTTGAAGTTGAATCGAATTCAAAGTCATGGTAGATTAGTTTTTAACTCATTAGAAATTCCAACAGAGCTCGACTGTCTGTCAATAGCTACCATTGGGGTTGATTTTGTGTTAGGTAGCAATTATGTTTGTGCCTATGTGTTTGCCTAAAAAGTCTTAGGAGCTGAGTGCCAAAGAAACGTAAAATGTTCCGCATTACATATGTATATATGAATGTTCCCTTGTTGAGGCAGCAGCGGTGTTAACGTGTTAGAAATTTCGGTTACTGTTGATTCGCATAGACCACCATCGCTGGCACATGCTGACAGGTAGTTGAGAAATGGATCCGTCGTTGGGATCCACATAATGCAGCAGTGTTGGTAGACACAGCCTTAGGATAGTAACACAATATGACCGCAAATTCGTCAATGCAAAACGAGGGAACATGCTTTTATCCCTGCAGTGTAAACATTTAGGTTTAAGTCAACTCAAAACTTATATGAAAGTCAAGCCGAAACTAGTTACCCAGCAGAGTCTTATACTGGGTCAATTATGATATGAGCACAAAGCCACCGTGGCTAAGTAAATAACTACTCGAAACATATAAAAGTGATGGTGAGTTCGAGGCGAGTTGCAAAAATTTTGAAAAAAAAAATAAAAATACAGTTTATGCTTGGTTTTTGCCAACTTTGGGCACGTGAATTTTCTGAAAAGCTTCGCATTTAAAGTTCGGGTTGTAAATTGGTATGTCTAGTTGTTTTACTGTGGTATATGTAAGAATGGAAACATAAATTCAGCATACATTTATGTATGCACTTATACAGCAAATCAAGTGGTAATATTTTCTTTTGTTGTACTATACTACAAAAAAATTCCTGAAATATTTTTTTTTTCATCAAAAGTAGTATGGATATACCAGTTCTGGACCACATTTTGTATGAAATGCTCGGTGCATGTCTCACCCTAAAAACTCTTTACTTTTGGAACAGTCTGCCATCAGTCTGGCCTTAGGAATGGCACCAGTTCATTATTTTCGGACCAGTCTGGGTTGAGTCTGACCGAAGGAATGAACCCAGGTCTATATTTATCTTGACCTGAAATTTTTACCACCTCTAAAGATCATTCAACATTTCCGCTAGGTGGCGCATACGTTTTTTCGGTTTGTGTTCTGGGTGATCTTCTGGTTTGTGTTCTGGCTAACTTTCGCTTTGCCGTAAACATGACAGCATATAAATTATATATATACAGATATATTATTATTATATGAATTATATATAGAGAGTCCCCAAAACCATCCCGAAATGACCCCCAAATTACCCCGGGGGAGTCGCAAAAGCTATCCCGAAATGACCCCAAAAGCCTAGGAGGATCGCGAGGGAGCTCCTGGAATGGACCCCAATAGACCCCGAGAGGATCCCCAGGGCGTCCCAGAAATTGCCCCCAAACGGCCCCCAAAAAACCCCGCGAATACTCCCCAAAATCATCTCAATATTACCCTAAGAAGCTTCAGAACTACACGCAAACTGGTACGCATATGGGTATATTTTCAGGGTATCTCGATGGTTTATTTTTTTATTTTTGAATAACTGAATAAAAACTAAAATTTTATTGTTATTCCATATTTTGTAAATAATGAATAATAACTCAACTCTTTATTCAAAATTTGCAAAAATAAGAATGGGCGGTTATCATCAATTAGAATATTTTGAATAACGAGAAAATGTTATTCATTTTTCAAGAAATATAAAAAATAACTTTTTATTCATCAATAAGAAAATTTAAAATGATGAATAATTTTTTATTTTGATTTGTTTCATTTCAAAATGACTAAACCCTGGGGTGGCGGGAGGTGTTTTCCATCATCGGCGATTGGAGTATTGGGCTCGGTTTCTCCTTCACTAGCTGACAATGGGAAAAAATGTTCCCTCAACAATTTGAACATAATATGTACGTCAGTAACCAGGTCGCCAGTATCGGTCCTGCAAGTATTTGCCCCGGTCTTGAAACCTTCAGTCATCCGCATTAATCAGCCGGTACCTGAAGCTGCTCGCACTCACGCCGTTCTGCCTCACGTTTTTTCCTTCCAAATAAGCGTATCTCTTCCTTCCTCGCCTAACAATAGCACTCTAATATACGCAGTTTGGCCTCATAGGCAGCGTCCTTCTTTTCTGATGCAGCGTGGCATTCCTCATCGTTCAAGTTATTTTTGCGGGCTCGTTGGAAACTTATGTTGTCAGCAGCTGTGGTACGCAGTGAAAGAGAAATATTTTCCCACTACTCAGTCACATCGTAAGATCGAAGATTGCTCTTGGTGAGCAGGTGTGAGGGCCGAGTGGGTTACTTTCCTAGCGTCACTGCACGCACTTTCTTTGCTGTATAGAGGCGTGGCTGCCACAAGGCTGTTGTTGTTGTAGCGGTAAAGAAACTTTCCGAAAGTTTCGAGGTGTGTTATCGATGTTGATGGTCCTTTGCCCGATATAGATACGGTATGTTCCGGGGTAACACGCACCATTAAGGTACTAGCCGGACCATCTCGGCAACGATTTAATCTAATTTTCATTTGTTAGTAGTATGGATATACCAGTTCTGAACCACATTTTATATGGAAAGCTCGGTGCATGTCTCACCCTAAACACTCAATACTTTAGGCCAGTCTGCCACCAGTCTGGCCTTAGGAATGGGAGCAGTTCATTATTTTCGGACCAGTCTGGGTTGAGTCTGACCGAAGGAATGAAACCAGGTCTATATTTATCTTGACCTGAAATTTTTAGCACCTCTCAAGATCATTCAACATTTCCGCCAGGTGGTGCATACGTTTTTTCGGTTTGTGTTCTGGCTGATCTTCTGGTTTGTGTTCTGGCTAACTCTAGCGGAAGTGGCGCATACGAAAAAGCTTAGTGGTGTATAAGAAAAAGCTTAGAGCTTTTTACCTTTAGCAGAGCTTTGCCGTAAACATGACAGCATATAAATTATATATATCAACAAACAACAAAATAGATACCGACACAGACACACCCATCCATATACATACATTTAGATAAGGGCTACTTGTCTCAATGTATATAAGTTGGACATCTTTTGAGTAAAAAAATGAGGATCGTTAAATGGGTCCCTACATTTTTAAAGGGCCGCAAATTTTTAAATGTCCCCTCATATTTCTAATCAGTCCTAGACTTCACCCGAGCCGTTTTAAAGAGTCCCATAGATTTCTAATCGAGGGACTGCTCCCCATTCCCCCCCCATCCCTTCTTTTTTCTCGTATACATAAAGTAGCAGTTGGACACCTGTAGTACCGCCCAATCCCAACCCCCAACCCCCAACCCCCTTTTTTCTCGTCTACAAAAGGGAGTCGTTGGGCACTTGTAGTACCGCCCCCCCTTTTTTCTCATCTGCAAAACGGGCCTGTCGGGCACCCGATCAGGGGCAGGTTGAACATTTTGTTTGACATTTTATTAGATTGGGTATGATGAAAGATGAATATTGTAACGAATATTAGCAGCACTGAGCGATGCTATCGTCTCTAAGCCGATGCTAAGCAGTGACGTGAATTCATATCCATAGATCAATCATTATGTATCTACATAAACGAAACAATAATTGCGTCTACACATATGTATCATGTACGTATACGAGCAGCGGAGAGTCAATGCACAAACACATGCATATATCTGAGATACTCCTATAAGTATGCAATGAGAAAAACAATAAAATTGTGCAATTGTAGTTACAGCTGAGAAGTTTGAGAGCTGCTGGACTAGTAGATTCTGGAAGTAGTGAATAGTAGAGTTTCATTTGAGCTATCAATCAGTTTGGTTATTAAGCAAGCTATTCGTTGCAAAGTTTGAGTGTTATTGTGAAGTACTTTATTCAACAGTTTAGTGATTCGAACTTAGCAGAGGGTTGCAAATAAGAGAATTTGCAAGTAAATTCGTTACAATTGGTGTCAGAAGAGAAATTGTTGAATAAATTCCAGAGGACAACAAGGACATGGCAAAGTTCAGTGAATTGAAGATCCAGCAACTAAAGAAGGAGTTGGAGAGCCGTGGATTGAATACAAGTGGCATTAAACTCGAACTTCAGGCACGGCTACGAGAGGCAATGGAAGCAGAAGGAATTGATGTGGAAGAGTATGTCTTTCATCTTGAAGGCGAGGAGACAACAAAAATTGAAGAGAAAAACGAAACATCACAGACAGTTACCAGCACAGACTTGAACATGATATTGGCTGCAATAACCGCTCAAACATCGACAGTGGCATCTCAGCTGGAATCGCAGGAGACACGTTTAACATCCAAGATGGAAGCACAGGAGGCACGTATAACAGAAATGTCATCACAATGGACCTATGGCGAATTGCGTGCGAACGGATGTGTATTTGGATCTCGTAAATAGAATAAACATTATAAAGTCTGTCTGCTTTGATAAGCACTAAAAATTGGTGAAACTAGCAAAGTAGTGACAGCTGATGTACCAGCATTAATAAAGTGTCTTTCTTGTGAGATTCAATTATATTTAATTTAAATAAAAAGGTGAAAATATATTTAGCTTGTGCAGTTTTGTGTAACTGTTAAGCAGAAAATGGAAGAGTGCGGGAAATGTCGCAAAAAAATAAGAGGGAAACAGGTGTAAGATGTGAGGATGTGTGTGGTAAGGTTTACCATAAAAACATTGCGTGTGCATCTATCGATGATTATGGCCTTAATTGTTTGCAAGGTTGTAAACTTTTAAGATTTATTTATGATGATTGCATGACTTATGTTTCCAATGTTGATGAGGCTTTAAGGGAAACCTTGGCTATTTCAGAGGTAAACAAAGTAAATTTGAAAGAGCAAAAAAGCGAAATTGAAAAAATGTTGAGTGAGCATAAAAGGGAAAAAATAGGCGCTTCCATAACTCACAACGAAAGAGAGATGAAAATAATAGTAGAAAAAATCTATAAGGTGAACTCAGAAAAACTAGAGTTAATGAAAAAAATAGAATGCTTGTGCTTAGAAAATAAGTAAAGTTAGTATACCGAATGAGGCGTTCACTAAGCAAAAGGATGAAATTATTAGTGAAGTTAAAAAGGTTGCTAATATCCCTAATGAGTTATTTAATAAACAGAAAGAGCAAATTATAAAAGAGGTTAAGAAGGCTGCAAATCAGAATAAAGGTTTTGATGGTGGAAATGTTTCTACAAATGCCACTGTTACAAAAGGCATCGCTCCAATTGTTATTAAGCCCAAAGTGAAACAAGCCATTGAGAAAACAAAAACGGATTTAAACAAAATAGATCCATCCCATTTAAATACAGGAAGGGTACAAAACAAAAATAATGGCACGATAATTATAAGCGCTAATACAGCAGGCGACAAGGACAAAATTAGAGATACGCTAACAGAAAAGTTGGATAAAAATGTGTATAATATAGCTGAGCCAAAAGTGTATTTTCCTAGAGTTGTGGTAGCTAATATTAGTGAAGAGCATACCGAGAACGAAATAGTTAGCCGGATCCTTGCGCAGAATGATACACTGAGGGAAGCTAAAATGAAATGTATTACAATTAAACGCGCTAAAAAAGAAAATAGAGGACATCATTTTAATGCAGTTATAGAAATAGAGCATAAATATTATGAGGTCATCCTGAGACATAAGAAAATTAATGTTGGATGGGATCGCTGCCCAGTTTATGACGGTCAAACTGTAAAAAGGTGCTACAAATGTTTAGGGTTTAACCACATAACTGCCAATTGCACTCTGAAACAGAGATGTAGTAAATGTCTGGGAGAACATGGGGCAGAAAAATGCCAGGAGAGCATGCCCATTACTAAATGTTGTAATTGCGTAGAGATGCCAATAATCAGTTAGGTTTTAAGCTCAATATAGACCATAACATAATGAGCCATGACTGCCTAGTTTATCAAAGGAAGCTTAGACTGGAAAAACAGCGAGTTGGTTTTTAGCAACAGAAAAACAGTACGGTAAAGTTAAGAAATAAATGGTATGACCATGAATTGACAGAATTGAATAAACTAAAATACCGGTTGCACTCACAAGCTAGAGCAACGGCTGACTATACCGAATATAACATGGTCGCGAAGTACTACAAAAAACTAATCAAATTTAAAAAGATTAAGTACATGGAGAATAATATTGATATCAATAGTTCAGATAGCAAGCTAATGTGGAAGCATCTTAAGCATGCTGTAAACTTAACGGGGCCAAAAGAAAAGATCTTGACGGTGATCGTAAAATGTGTGACATATGATACACCTCGCGATATTGCTGAAGCATTGAACTCCTTCTTTGTAGATAGCATTGTTGATATAAACAGGGAAATTGAAGTTGTTCAACGTCAGAACGACTTCCAATTTACAGTTAGGTCATGTTTAAAATTCGAAGAAATTACGGTTGAGGATGTTACACGAATAGCAAAAAGGTTCAAAAATAAAACTGGGGGGAAAAATTTACTTTCAGAAGGCGTAATTAAAGATTCGGTATCGTACATGGGTTTCTTCTATGCAACCGCTATAAACAAATCCATGACTACTGGAATAGTGCCAGACATGTGGAAAATTTCGACAATAGTACCAATTAGGAAAGTAAAAGATTCAATAATGGCAGAAGAACTAAGGCCGATAAATACATTGCCGAACATAGAAAAAATTCTAGAAATTGTAATAAAAAATCAACTGCTTAATTACTTAGAAAATAATAAAATCCTTATAAACGGACAATCCGGTTTCAGAGAAAGGCACTCTTGCGAGACGGCCTTAAATTACGTTATATCTAGCTGGACGGAAGAGCTGAGCCTGAAAAAACATTTAGTAGCAGTTTTCATAGACCTGAAAAGAGCGTTCGAAACAATTGATAGTAATATAATGCTCGATAAACTACAAAAAATTGGTATTAGGGAAAATTAATTGCAGTGGTTTAGAAGCTTCTTATCAGACCGGAAACAAAGAACAACCATCGAGTCAGTAGTCTCCTCCGAGGCACAAGTGGACATAGGTTTACCACAAGGGTCGGTATTAGCACCAATCCTGTTCAACATTTACATAAATGATATATCATCAGCACTGAAATATAGTAAAATCAGGTTGTTTGCAGATGATGCGCTACTTGAAGTAAATGAAACGGACATTTCAATAGCAAGGGGAAAAATGCAAGAAGATTTGGACTCATTGTATAGATGGCTTTGCATTAATAAACTCAATCTTAACGTTAACAAAACTAAGTTCATGGTTTTATCTAGGACGACCAATAAAGAATCACTTAATTTAGATCTAAAAATAATGAATACAAGCATTGCGGATGTCAAAATATTTAAGTACCTAGGGATCCTGATTGACAATAAACTAAGGTTTACGGACCATATTGATTATATTGTTGCCAAAATGGGCATACAAATTGGATTTTGGAAGAGTTCGTGTAACTTATTAGTAAGAAATATAAGTTGAAAGTATATAGATCCATCATAGAACCGCACTTCTTATATTGCCCTACAATATTCTTTATTGCCAATGAAACACAAGTAGACAGGTTACAAATTATGCAAAACAAAGGCATGAGATTTATATTGAAAGTGAGGTACGACACTTCCATAAAGAGTATACTTGATGCACTAAACTGTTTGAGTGTGAAACAGTTAATATTTTACCATAGTATGAAATTTGTATTTTATATCAAGCATGGTAAATTACCAGCCTACCTAAGTGAAAAACTTGTTTATGTGAATGAAACCCATTCCTACATAATCAGGGAAAATAATAATTTTAGATTACCTCTTCTCAAAACAGAAATGGACAAGCAAAATATATTTTACAAAGGCTGAAATGTTTTAATGAACTACCTAATCATGTTAAAAATTGTGAAAACTTAAACACCTTCAAAAAAAGTTTTTTAGAATATTGCAAAACCCTTCCAATAAGATAAAATATTTTGTATCTGTATTTCATTTTACTGATCCTTGAGCGTACATGGCAATCCAAATAGACACAGAGGAACCTTATGCATCAGGTCAAAAACATATATCGCTCGCAATCAAATTGGGAAAGAATTCCGGAAAATATCGTCCCAGACAAACAGTTGGAGTGTTCATGTGAATCACGTATATTCCTACAACAATGATATATTATAGTTGGTTGTGTGTACATAAAAGTTGGTACAGGGAGGATTGGAAACGCGTCCTTTCCAAACGTCCGATAAGAGTGGCTCGTTCTGCTGAGCTGCTAGCTTTTGGTTTGACCGGAATCAAATGCATTCCGACAGCATAAATAATAAAACTGTGTAATCATACGTCTTGGAGTAGGGCAGGATTGAGAACACGTCCTTTCAACCGCCCAATGAGATGACTGCAATACTCGCCCGTTGGGACCACCAGATCCCGTGCTGACCGGAATAACATGCATTCCGACACCCGAAACGCTAGAAATCCTATTATTATTAAAATATATTTATAATTTGTAATAATCTAAGTTTTAGGCTTAAAACGCCGTAATAATAAATATATAATAATAATAATAAATATCCACCAACATGTCATCTCAACTGGAAGAAGAGAAGACACATATTGCATAACTGTCGTCAGAAATAACATCGAAAATAGAAGCACAAGAAACGCGTATATCCCAAATATCGTCGCAAATGTCATCTCAGCTGGAATCGCAGGAGACCGTATAACAGCGAAGATTGAAGCACAAGAGGCACGGATATCCGAAATGTCGGCGCAAATTTCAGCACAGATATCATCGCAGATCTTGGAAGCGCAAGATACAAAAATTTTACAGTTTGAAGAAAAAATCGAGGCCGAGGTGGATGCTTTGAGAGGACGTATCGAGCAGTTGCAACTAAATAGCCCAGCAGTTTCAACGAGTAATCCAAAGGTAAAACACTATCCTTTGACGGTTCTGTTCCTTTCCAGGTCTTTAAGCTACAATTTGAGAAGACCGCACCAGTGAACAACTGGACTGCTGAAGATAAAGTTGCTGCACTCTTCGTAGCATTGAAAGGACCAGCTGCCGAAATCTTGCAGACTATTCGTCATGGAAGCGAGCATAGAAAACAGATATTCCAAATTGAGTTGCAAAACCGTCACCAAAGGGCGAATGAGACTTTGCAGGAGTTTGCCTCGGATGTTGAAAGGTTGGCACATTTGGCAAATGCGGACGCACCCGTAGAGTACACCGAGTGGGTAAAAATCTAGAGTTTTATAAATGGCATACGGGACGTAGAAACGAAGTGAGCGACATATGCAAACGCAAAACCTACATTCACAGAAACGGTATCCCATGCACTGACATACAAAGCATTGAGAAACCACTGACTCAAGAAACAGCATTGCTTCTGTGTAAGCCAGTTTACAAAGCACGCCGTGTGGAGGTAGTAAGGCCAGAGTGAGTAGACGCAATATTGGAGGCGCTGAAAGGATCGCAAAAGCGGAGTGAAAAAGTTATCAAATGTCATTGCGATCTTGATCCTAGTATTTCCAACAATGTGGGTGGCCGTAAACGCAAAGCTGGAGGAGATGAGCAAGAGCGAGTAAGAGGTAGAGATCGAGAGCTAGATCCAGCTATTGAATGCCCTGTGATATCTGTTTTGCAAATTGGTAGAAAATCGAGCAGTCTTACCGTCAGAGGTAATGTGGCAAAGAACATGTTCTGACTGTACAGTTGGGAAGGCCCGTACAAGGTTGTGAGGAAGATCAGTGATACCATCTACCGCATACAAAGCATTGAGAAACCACGGAGTAGAAGAGTGGTACATTTGGAGATGCAAGCGACGTTTAGATCGGGAGATTTGTCTGACCGGGACGATCAGACTTAGGTGGAGGGCAGTGTAACGAATGTTAGCAGCACTGAGCGATGCTATCGTCTCTAAGCCGATGCTAAGCAGTGACGTGAATTCACATCCATAGATCAATCATAATGTATCTACATAAACGAAACAATAATTGCCTCTACACATATGTACCATGTACGTATACGAGCAGCGGAGGGTCAATGCACAAACACATGCATATATCTGAGATACTCCTATAAGTATGCAATGAGAAAAACTATAAAATTTTGCAATTGTAATTACAGCTGAGAAGTTTGAGAGCTGCTGGACTAGTAGATTCTGGAAGCGCCTAGAAGATGCGAAGGTTGAAATCAAAGAGTATAAAAGGCGGCAAATGCAGTATTATTTTGAATAGTAGAGAGTCATTTGAGCTATCAATCAGTTTGGTTATTAAGAAAGCTATTCGTTGCAAAGTTTGAGTGTTATTGTGAAGTACCTACTTTAATAAAGGCCATTTTGCATTATTAAATATTGGAGTTATTTATTCAACAGTTTAGTGATTCGAACTTAGCAGAGGGTTGCAAATAAGAGGATTTGCAAGTAAATTCGTTTCAATATAATGGCAAATTAATGAAGGAATTTATTGGTTTTAGAGCAAAAATGTATTCTATTCACATCGATCAAGAAAAAGAGATTAAAAAATTAAGGGTGTTAAGCAATGTGTTACTCTAAAACTTTCTGCAAATGATTTTAAAAGATGTTTGTTCGAAAATAAATTGTACTTTGACTCAATGTATATTTTTGGATAAAAATGTCATGAATTGTATACACAAGAAATAAATAAAGTAACGTTAAGTTTTTAGATGATAAGAGATTTGTAAAAAATAATGGATTTAATACCTAGCTTGGGAAATGTTTATACAAGAGAAAAAATCAAAACATGCTGATAAGAAACCTTAACTGTTCAACATTGAAACATATATATATATATTAGTGCGGGTCGATTTAAAAATCGCTCATTGCTCTGTGAAAATCGTATTCTAGGGATCAAAATAAGAAACTTTGCCGAAGGAACCATACCTCTAAAAAGAATTCTGATGTCCCCCCTTTGGGTCGAACTTTTGGGTAGGGGCATTTCAATTCTACCTGCTGTGTCTTGTGGTGGCTTAAAGAAAACAACACAAGCAATTTTACGATCTACAATTGTGTCACAGTGATACCTTCATTTTTTAAAACGGTTGAATAAAAAACCCACACAACTATGTTTACGACATGCAAATGCATCACAGTGATGCCTTGGTTTTAAAAGGGGGTTGTAAAAACGCTAATTTCTAATAATTTTTTTTTAAGTTAAATTCATTTTTTCATTTACATATGTTCTGACTAAATAAATTTCTAAAGAGAAAAATAAACTCCAAAAAGAAAAAACGTAGGCATTTCAAAGTGGAATTTTCCAAAATTTGCCCCTACGACCCAAAGGGGGGACGTCAGAATTCGTTTTAGAGGTATGGTTCCTTCGGAAAAGTTTCTTATTTTGATACCTAGAATATGATTTTCAAAGAGCAATGGGCGATTTTTTGCCTCCCCACAAATCGACCCGGCCTAATATATATATATGTGCATGTGCATATGTGTATATATGAATGTGAGAATTTCATAAAACCGCAAATAAATATGAAGACTTATCTTCTTATTAGCTTGTAAGTTTGTGTACCCGCATTTAGACGCATTCGATCTAGCTGATCTATAAGAAAAAGCTTCGAATTGTTTGTTTTGTATTCTGACTGCAAGAAAAAAAGAGCTTAGAAGTTCATCAGTGCAGCAGAATATTGAGCTCAGATTTTAAATGGGGGGCTACAAATTTTAAAGGGTCCATATTTCTAAAGTATATAAGTGTGGGCGAAATATAAAAATTCTATTTTATACCCAACTATGCTTCACCTGTCTATGCTTAACGTATAAAAAGCCTACCATTACAAAGATATTTCTTTATTAATTTTCATAATGTTTGCGACAGTAGATGTTCAAGACTTTAAAGCAGGGATCGCCACAAGCTTCTTATGGAAGCGTGACCACACCTACTTTGAAATCAAAAAAAAAAAAAAAATGGCGACGGAGCTAGTAAAAAGTACACTGTAAAAACTTCTAAAATTCATAAAATTATATTATTTTATTTAGAAAGAACATTATACATTTTTTAATCCTGATAAAAGTTAAATTCATTAGATTTTTTTAAATTTAATTTTTTATATTTTGTAAATTTTTTTTATATTTTTAGGTTTTTAATTTCTTTGTCTTGTTTTGTTTTTTAGAAACAAAATAATATAAATAATAATAATTTTGTAATTCTGATAAAAGAAAAATTCATTCAATTATTTTATTTAACCTTTTATATTTTTTGTTTTTATTTGTTGTATATTTAAAATTTAAATTTTTTAATAATTTTTTTATTTAATAGTATTTCGGAAAGAAGGATTAACGTGGAGATATTAACCTACTGTAAATTGTCCGCAATTAATTTTTCTATATCTATTTTGATGTTTGTGGTTGATAATTTGAGAAGCGCTTCTAAATGCTGATTTGTAACTCTATTTCTGTTGCTTTTATTTGCTTAAGGAATGGAAAGGAGCTTTCACGAATGTACGCGTACTACCAAACATTGAATAAAGGTTTAAAACTTCTCGACGCAGTAAGGATATTTCTCCTTGCTTACAACTTTCCAAAAATCAATGCCTTTTAAATCTAGTAACTGTAGTTCAGAGTCGCATAGCTCCATTTGGAGTTCTGGGCTCTGCTCATTTGCATCACATGTCATGGGTATAAAAAAATTGGTAACACTTTCCTGTTGCTGAGAGCTTTAAAGTAATTTTAAATGTGATATTCGCTTTAGTCGCATCAACCTGTCAAAACTGATAAATATACATGCAAGCCCAAATAAAGATATGAATTAATAATACCCACATATCTATTTACATACGTCCCATTCGATTTGCTTGAAATGTAGTATATAAGTTTGCCTATATTAGTATTTACGATCTTTTTTTCAGGGAAGTAGACCAGACACGGACTGGAACTGGGATTAGGACTAGAACTGGGACTGAGACGAGGAGTAGTAATGGGACTGGGACTAGTAATGGGACTGGAACAAAATACATACCACCCTCTGGGACTGGCAATAAGGGATGAAGAGGAATTAGAAAAACTTGAGAGCAGAGAAAAGAGAAAAGGAGACTGTCATCGAGTTCTGAACTTTATTCCAAGTTTCAAGCATGTAGCTTATCGGGAAGTTACTTAAATTTCGATTACAATTCTTTTCGCTTAATAAAACCGTTTAAAAATAATTTCCCCATTAATTAATTAATATAAATTACTTTTTAAAGCGTATGTTTGCAATTTAAAATTTCAGCTGTTACGACATTGATCTGATGAACCTATTGAGTAGCGTTGACGTGATTCATTGCATTGACATTTGAGCAGTGAAACTCAATTGAAATGAATTGAAGTAGTCTGTACTAGCGATATCAAATACTCAATTACGTATGCGAGTATGTATTGGTAATAGGTTGGGTCGAAACCAAGAGTTCGCAGCTCACAGTTTAAAAGAATACTTTGTGATGATTTGAGGATTAAAAAATATTCGTCCTCGCCGAACAGCTAAAACTGAATTTTCTTCATAACTTCAACGTACACCGAAATTGGTTTGGATATTACTAATTTTTTTCTTAGTTGTTTGGTACAATTAAACATTTTTTTCAAATTTTGTTTAAATTAAAATTTTAATAACTAAGTCATTTTTATCATATACATATGTATACAAAAAACAATGCTCATTGAATTCATAAATAAAATTCAGTTTTGATGCAATGCAGGATTGATATAGTCCCCTTAAATTTAGTACTTTCAGATAGCACCAAAATTGACAAAACCTCAAAAAAAAAAAAAAAAATTTAAGAAATGGGAAAATGTTCACATTTGTGTTATGTTTTCCTAGTTTATATGTATGTGTATTGTTGGAAATGTTTAAATCTCGTATTATGCGGCCTGGAGAGGAACTGAAAATTATAAGTTATCAAAAGTCCAAAGGTACGAACAACCGGTTTTTTACTCGCAACTCTCGGTTTTGGGGGTGCTCGGGGAAGTATTGTATGCAGCTAATTTTAGATGTTTAAGATCTGCTAAAAAATTGTATCACTTCCCAGGAGTTTATACCTTTGTCCTTTTTGTAACACTGTGTTATTCCTAAAACACAAATTTTTGATTGGGTATTCTGCTAATTATTTCCCATGTTTGAAAATCACAGTTTCAACTGAAATAGAAGTCAAACATTTATCGTAACACTGCCCTCCACCTAAGTCTGATCGTCCCGATTAGACAAATCTGCCGATGTAAACGTTGGCAGCCTTTCCAAATGGACCACTTTCATTTTGGTTCGTGGTTTACCGATGGTTTGTATGCGGTACACTACATCATTGATCCGTTTTACAACTTTTTATGGGCCTTTCCAATTACACTGCAATTTCGGGACAAACCTTTTTTACGTTATGGGTTGTATAACAGCACCTAATCTCCTTCCTGAAAACCTTCCGAAATAATTGCTTTATCGTATCTGGCTTTCATCTTGTCAGTCATAATCTTTGTTCGTTGCCTTATCAGATCATATATTTCTCTTAGCTCTTCTTCCAAATCACTAGTGGATTTCTTGACATTTCTCTCCGCATTGGCATCTATCCCAAACTTAAAATCAGCTGGCAGTCGAAGGTCATTGCCAAAAATTACCTTTGCGGGAGTTTGGCCCGTTGTGTCATGTACTGCCAATAGGTAGGCCATCAAGAATAATGATATGTGTGTATCCCAGTCCTTATGGTACTTGTCTACTACTTTCCTTAAATACTCCTCCAATGTTCTATTGAAACGTTCCACCATACCATCGGACTGAGGATGCAATGCAGTTGTCCGTGTTTTTCGAATGCCCAAGTTATTGCACATTTCTGGAACACAGCTGATTCAAAATTCCTGCCTTGGTCAGAATGTAACTCCATTGGTACACCATACCTTGCAACCCAATTGTTTATAAACACTTCTGCTACCGTTTCCGCTTCTTGATTTGGGATTGGGTATACCTCTGGCCATTTGCTGAAATAATCCATAACTACCAGTACATATTTGTCTCCGCCGTTGCTAGTAGGAAATGGACTGGCGACATCCATAGCGATCCTTTCAAATGGCGCACCTGAGTTATATTGCTTCATCTGGCCATGACTTCGGGTTCTGGGCCCTTTCGCTCTGCTGCAAACCTCGCAGCTCGCAATCCACTCAGTGACCGACTGACGGCAACCAATCCAATAAAATCTCTGTTTAATCTTCTCGAGAGTCTTCGTGATTCCAAGATGATCTCCGCTTGGACCATGATGCAGCTCGCTGAGCACGTCAGGAATCCTCTTTCTGGGAACAACTATCAGTTTCTTCTTGCATTTACCATCCTCACTCTCCCATACTCGATTAGGGCAGCCGGACATCAATTATAAACTGTTCCGCTGTGCCCAATATGACTTCGCAATGGGACTCTCTGCTGACATCTCTTCTCTGTTTGGTCTTTCGTTTCGTTCGAGCCCTTGCATAACACGTGACAGATCTGTATCTTCTAGCTGACACTTTCTTAGCTCTTCCTTGTTCCATTCATCTGTACATGTCATAGTCATTAGCCGGACATCTATAATGTCTTCTTTAGCCTCGGCTTTTGAACAGTGCTTGCATTCCAAACTACATGGTCTTCGTGACATTGCATCGGCATTTCCATGGGTACCACCTTTTCGATGCTCAATGGAAAAGTCATAACTTTGTAGTCGCTCGATCCACCGTGCCAATTGTCCTTCCGGATTACGGAACTGCAGAAGCCATTTTAAAACTGCGTGATCTGTCCTGACACGGAATCGCTGGCCGTAGAGGTATTTGTGAAAATGTTTAATGCACTCTACCAATGCCAACAGCTCTCCGCGTAACGCAGTAGTTCCTCTCTGGTTTTCCAATCGAACGGCTGTAATATCCAATTACCTTCTCCTGTCCATCGACCAGTTGTGATAAAACGCCTCCTATAGAATATCCACTCGCATCTGTATCTAGAATAAACGTTGCTCCTGGAATCGGATATGCCAACATTGGGGCAGTGCACAAACGCTCTTTCAATGTTTGGAAAGCTACTTCTTGCTCCTTCTTCCATTCGTGGAGACTATGGGCTACGCTGGCAAAATTTGGTACAAATCGGCGGTAATATGTGCACAGCCCAAGGAAACTTCTCAATTCATGCAGATTCTGTGGTCTTGGCCAATCCTTTACTGCCTCTATCTTTTCATTCGCTGTACGGATACCTTCTGTCGTTACCTTGTGACCCAAATAATTTACTTCCTTTTTAAACAGCGCACACTTTTTGGGACTTAACTTCAGACCAGCGCCAGCTATTCTCTGGAAAACTTAATCTTTTTTAAGATGTTCATCAAAGTTCTTGCCCAATACGATGATGTCGTCCAGGTACACCAAGCATGTTTTACAATGTAGTCCTTTCAATACCTGATCCATGAGTCTCTCGAAAGTTGCTGGTGCATTACATAGTCCAAAGGGCATTACTGTAAATTGCCAAAGACCATCCCCGACGCTGAAGGCTGTTTTCTCTTTGTCTTCCTCCTTCACCTCCACTTGCCAGTAGCCGCTTTTCAAGTACAGTGTGGAAAACCATTTCGTACCAGAGAGCGAGTCCAGAGTGTCGTCAATTCTTGGCAATGGGTAGCTATCCTTTTTCGTAACGTCATTCAACTTCCGGTAGTCCATGGCAAACCTCATTTTTCCACCCTTCTTCTTCACAAGTATTACCGGTGAGCTCCAGGGGCTAGCTGATGGTTCGACGACGCCGCTGTCGCTCATTTCTTGTATAATTTGACTCACAACTTCCCGCTTCGCCAGTGGAACACTACGTGGAGCTTGACGTATCGGCCTCGCGTCTCCAGTGTCAATTTGATGTTTCACAACGTTGGTGCGTCCTGGTTTGGAACCATCCTGGTCAAATATGTTTGCGTACTTTAGGAGTAGTTGCTTTGCCTTACTCTGATAATCTTCCTCTAGCCCCTTCGTCCATGTCGTGATGTCATTTGAAAGATCAGTATTACTGGATGAAACGTGTTCCTGGAGCTGTTCACAGTTAATAATTACTTCAGCCCCTTGGCATCTTGCCAAAATAGCTCCTTTGGTCAGCTTGAGTGGTGACTTGAACTCATTGAGTACTCTTACCGGAATACGTCCATCTTGTTTTGTCATAGCCAGGGTTTTTCCTACAAGTATGTTCGGTGCTGATTTGTTTGCTACTTCGACAACCCACAATTTGTTTGTCCCACAATCTCCATCAACCTTTGCCCAGATGACTGCTTCGGATTTTGGTGTTATTTGCTGACTCTCTTCCACCAGCACTCGTTTACTGCTGTAGCCTCTCTCTAGTGGTACATCCATGTTCTTATATCGCATCGTCTTGCTTTGCATGTCGATCTTGATGCACTGTTCGATTAAGAAGTCCACTCCAATTATGATTTCATCAACAATCTTTGCCACTATAAAATTGTGTACTACCGTGACGTTCCCAAGTGCGACTTCACATGATACTTCTCCTAGAATCGTGCTGGTTTCTTCAGTGGCTGTACGGAATCTTGCTCCATGCAATGGTCTTGGCTTCTTGTTGACTAAATCCGCTCGAATAATGGAATGGGATGCACCCGTATCTACAGTCAGTAAACGTTCTTTCCATCCACATGTCCTTCGACAGTAAGATTGCTTGACCTTCTTCCAGTTTGTGAGATAGAGATTATGGAGCATTCAATTGAAGGAGCCAGCTGTCGCCCCTTGCGGCTCACTCGCTTTAGTTTAACGATTGAGCTCTGCGTTTACGGCCACCCACATTGCTGTAACTGTTAGGATTGGTACTGCAATAACGTGCAATGTGCCCTGGCTTTGCACATTTAAAGCATTTCACTGCACCATCTCTTTTCTGCTGCGTTCCTTTTAATGCTTCCAAAATTGTGTCTACCCAGTCTGGCCTTTCCACTTCCACGCGATGAGCTTTGTATGTGTGCTTACTCAAAAGTGACGCTGTTTCCTGAGTCAGCGCATGGGATACCGTTTCTGCAAATGTTGGCTTTGGGTTTGCGTATGTGGCTCGCTTCGTTTCTACGTCCCGTATGCCATTTATAAAACTCTGGATTTTTACCCTTTCAGTGTATTCCACGGGTGCGTCCGCATTTGCAAGATGAGCCAATCTTTCAATATCTGAAGCAAACTCCTGCAATGTCTCATTTGCTTTTTGGTAGCGGTTTTGCAACTCAATTTGTAATATCTGTTTTCTATGCTGGCTTCCATAATGTCGTTCTACAGCAGCCATCGATGCTGCATAACTATTCCGTTCGTACTCTGGAATCGTCTGTAAGATTTCCGCTGCAGGCCCTTTAAATGCCACGAACAGTGCAGCAACTTTATCTTCCGCATTCCAGTTGTTCACTGCTGCGGTCTTCTTAAACTGTAGCTTGAAGACCTGGAAAGGAACAGAACTGTCAAATGATGGTTTTTTTACCTTTGGATTGCTTGCTGAAACAACTGGGCGGTTTAGTTGTAACTGCTCCATACGACCATTTAGCGCTTCTATTTCGGCATCAATTTTGTCCTCGAGTTGTAAAATTTTTGCATCCTGCTCTTCCAGTTTCACAAAGAGCTGCGATACCTGTTCCGAAATTTGTGCCAACATTTCAGATATACGTGTCTCTTGCGCTTCCAGTTGAGATGCCAAATATGTCTTCTCTTCTTCCAATTGTGATGCTATACGGGTTTCCTGCGATTCCAGTTGGGATACCATATACGTCTTCTGTTCTTCCAGTTGTGATGAAATTTGTGTTTCCTGTGCTTCAATCTTCGATGTTATTTCTGACGACATTTCCGCAATATGTGCCTCCTGTGCTTCCATCTTTGATGTTACCTGTGTCGACATTACTGACATACGCGTTTCTTGTGCTTGAATCTTCGATGTTATTTCTGACGGCATTTTTTTACTGTCGATGTTTGTGCAGATATTGCAGCCAAAATCATGTTCAAGTCTGTGCTCGTAACTGTCTGCGATGTTTTGTTTTTCTCTTCAATTTTTGTTGTTGTCTCGTCCCCATCAGGCTAAAAGACATACTCGTCCACATCAATTCCTTCTGCTTCCATTGCCTCTCGTAGCCGTGCCTGAAGTTCGAGTTTAACGCCGCTTGTATTCAATCCACGGCTCTCCAACTCCTTCTTCAGTTGCTGGATCTTAAATTCACTGAACTTTGCCATGTCCTTGTCGTCATCTGGAATTTATTCAACAATCCCACTTCTGACACCAATTGCAACGAATTTAAATGCAAATCCTCTTATTTGCCCTTTTGCTAAGTTCGTATCACTAAACTGTTGAACAAATAACTCCAATACTGAATAATGGAAAAATGGCCTTTATTAAAGTACTTCACAATAACACTTATACTTTGCAACTAGCTGGCTTAATAACCAAACTGATAGCAATGATAGAAGTGATAGAAATGAAACTGACTTTCAAAATGATATTGCTATGGCTCGCTAGATAGCGTCTTAATCGAAACTGCTTGATAGCTCAATTCAAACTGAATTCCAGCGCCTCAACATTTGCTGCCTTTTATACTCTCTGATTTCAACGTTCGCATCTTCTAGGCGCTTCCACAACCTACTAGTTGCCATCAGCTCTCAAACTTCTCAGCTGTAACTACAATTGCACGATTTTATATCTTCTCTCATTGCATACTTTCAGGAGTATCTCAGATAAATGCATGTGTTTGTGCATTGACTCTCCGCTGCTCGTATACGTACATGGTACATATGTGTAAACGCAATTATTGTTTCGTTTATGTAGATACATAATGATTGATCTATGTATGTGCATTATATCACTGTTTAGCATCGGCTTAGAGATAGCAGCACCCCTTAGTTTTGCCAATATTCGTAACAATATATTTTACAAGCTTGAAATGTTTCTGGCGTTCTATCTTTATATTATCTTAGGTAATTGTCAAACTGATTGATAGTGTTGTATAGTGTTGCATATTCAAAAATACGGCACTATCGTGAACGAGCGAATGAATTAACATACGAATGTGCAGATAAACAAAACTAAAAAAAATAAGAGCGTGGCGGCAGGGTGACATACATGCAAACAAACACACGCAATTCATGTATTTTGTTTTTGTAATTCTCTGGTGGAGTGTCAAAAACATACTGCGCTAGAAGTAGAAATGTCATAGCAGCTAAAAAAAGTAACAATTAGCTGATAAACTTCCACCATCTGTATTGTTTTGCCATAATGAATCTGTTTAGCTAGTTGAAGCGTTTTTTCAAGCTCGCTTGAAAAAAAAAAAAAAACAACTATTATAGCAACGCTTCTCGCTTCCACTTTGTTGTCAACTTAACTCTAAGTTGGCTTTAGACAACTTGTAATAAAAATAATTCCAATTCCAATAATTTAAATCATAGTCATTAATTGGCGCTTAACCGCCTAAGCGAGTTTGGCCGTTTTGCAGCATGTCACACAAGCTATCCGTGTTTCGTGACAATTGGCTTCAATTGGAAGAACCAAGGGAGATCGGTTCTCCCTTCATCTGCTTCTCCCAACTCATTGGAGATCTCCCCCTTCCTCAACCGGAGTGTCTTCGTCCGTTCGCAAATATGACCAAGCAAGGAAAGTTTTTGTTATTTTATTTTCTGCACTATCTTCATATCGCCGTCCTCCTCACGGGCACAGCTATAAATCTTCCGAAGAGCTTTTCTCTGGAACCCTAAAAGAACAATTTCATCTTCTCTCGCCACCGTCCATGATTCCGAACCATACATCAGGACAGAAATGATGCGTGACTTTTAGAGCGGCCTTGATTTTCTTTGTCGAGAGAGAATTTTGCTTTTCAATTGCCTAGTCAGTACAATTCGACTTTTCTCTCCGAAAAACTATACTTCAGATGAAGCTATAAACTAACAGTAAATATTTAATAAAAGTAAAATGTATTGAAGTGTGAGGTTTATGTATGCAGCTAAAAAGTAGCGGTCTCCCTGCAATTAGAAGCATCTTTGCTAAATTTCATCCCGATACCAAACTTTTTGTGCGGATGGACAGAGGGATGGATAATGTCAGTTTAAATTTTTTGTATGGCGTCGACCAAGCTTTATGTATTATATATTTTTATACGTGGGTTACGGAAAATTTTCCAAAAATGTTTGCAACTCACCCATTCATAACTCACATCAATCAAGGGCGCGCAATCATAATTTAAAAAAATATTAATTCCATATCATTTTCATTCAGTTTTTCCTTTATAATTTCATCTTTTTCGATAACTTTTTTCTGTCTGCAAGTGACATAATGTGCCGCCTTTTGCCGTTGTCAATGCCACTGTCGGTCGTCGCCTTGTTTTCGCTGTCGCTGTCAATGACAGCGTTTAATTTTTCAATGTACAAACAATCGTGCGTGAAAAAATCCTTATTTTGATATATTGAAACAAAAAACAAGTAAGGAAGGTTAAGTTCGGGTGTAACCGAACATTACATACTCAGTTGAGAGCTGTGGAGACAAAGTAATGGAAATCACAATGTTGTAAAAGGAACCTAGGGTAACCCTGGAATGTGTTTGTATGACATGTGTATCAAATGGAAGGTATTAAAGAGAATTTTAAGAGGAAGTGGGCCATAGATCTATAGATGGACGCCATTTAGGGATATCGCCATAAAGGTGGACCAGGGCTGACTCTAGAATGTGTTTGTACGATATGGGTATCAAATGAAAGGTGATAATGAGTATTTTAAAAGGGAGTGGGCATTAGGTCCATAGGTGGACGCCTTTTCGAGATATCGCCATTAGGGTGGGCCAGGGGTGCCTCTGGAATGTGTTTGTACGATATGGGTATCAAATGAAAGGTGGTAATGAGTATTTTAAAAGGGAGCAATCC
The DNA here is from genome assembly GCF_040869045.1 of Eurosta solidaginis. Classification (NCBI taxonomy): domain Eukaryota; kingdom Metazoa; phylum Arthropoda; class Insecta; order Diptera; family Tephritidae; genus Eurosta; species Eurosta solidaginis. Next base: position 71,726,450 of record NC_090323.1, on the reverse strand, counting down.
TTAGTTCTATAGGTGGACGCCTTTTCGAGATATCGCCATAAAGGTGGACCAAGGGTGACTCTAGAATGTTTTTACGATATGGGTATCAAACGAAAGGTGTTACTGAGCATTTTAAGAGGGAGTGGGCACTAGGTCTATAGGTGGACGCCTTTTCGAGATATCGCCATTAGGGTGGGCCAGGGGTGACTCTAGAATGTTTGTACGATATGGGTATCAAACGAAAGGTGTTACTGAGCATTTTAAGAGAAAGTGGGCATTAGGTCTATAGGTGGGCGCCTTTTCGAGATATCGCCATTAGGGCGGGCCAGGGTGACTCTAGAATGTGTTTGTACGATATGGGTATCAAATGAAAGGTGGTAATGAGTATTTTAAAAGGGAGTAATCCTCAGTTCTATAGGTGGACGCCTTTTCGAGATATCGCCATAAAGGTTGACCAAGGGTGACTCTAGAATGTTTGTACGATATGGGTATCAAACGAAAGGTGTTACTGAGCATTTTAAGAGGGAGTGGGCATTAGGTCTATAGGTGGACGCCTTTTCGAGATATCGCCATTAGGGTGGGCCAGGGGTGACTCTAGAATGTTTGTACGATATGGGTATCAAACGAAAGGTGTTACTGAGCATTTTAAGAGGGAGTGGGCATTAGGTCTATAGGTGGACGCCTTTTCGAGATATCGCCATTAGGGTGGGCCAGGGGTGACTCTAGAATGTTTGTACGATATGGGTATCAAAGGAAAGGTGTTACTGAGCATTTTAAGAGGGAATGGACATTAGGTCTATAGGTGGACGCCTTTTCGAGATATCGCCATTAGGGTGGGTCAGGGCTGACTCTAGAATGTTTTTACGATATGGGTATCAAACGAAAGGTGTTACTGAGCATTTTAAGAGGGAGTGGGCATTAGGTCTATAGGTGCACGCCTTTTCGAGATATCGCCATTAGGGTGGACCAGGGTTGACTCTAGAATGTGTTTGTACGATATGGATATCAAATTAAAGGTATTGATGAGGGTTTTAAAAGCGAGTGGCCCTTAGATGTATATGTGAAGGCGTTCTCGCGATATCGACCAAATGTGGATCAGGTGATCCAGAAAATCATCTGTCGGGTACTGCTAATTTATTTATATATTCAATAACACTAACAGTATTCCTGCCAAGATTCCAAGGGCTGTTGATTTCGCCTTGTAGAACTTTTTCATTTTCTTCTACTTAATATGGTAGGTGTCACACCCATTTTACAAAGTTTTTTCCAAAGTTATATTTTGCGTCAATAAACCAATCCAGTTACCATGTTTCATCCCTTTTTTCGTATTTGGTATAGAATTATGGCATTTTTTTAATTTTTCGTAATTTTCGATATCGATAAAGTGGGCGTGGTTATGGTCGGATTTCGGCCATTTTTTACACCAAGATAAAGTGAGTTCAGATAAGTACGTGGGCTAAGTTTAGTAAAGATATATCGGTTTTTGCTCAAGTTATTGTGTTAACGGCCGAGCGGAAGGACAGACGGTGGACTGTGTATAAAAACTGGGCGTGGCTTCCACCGATTTCGCCCATTTTCACAGAGAACAGTTAACGTCATAGAATCTATGCTCCTACCAAATTTCAAAAGGATTGGTTAATTTTTGTTCGACTTATGGCATTAAAAGTATTCTAGACACACTAAATGAAAATGGGCGGAGCCACGCCCATTTTGAAATTTTCTTTTATTTTTGTATTTTGTTGCATCATATCATTACTGGAGTTGAATTTTGACTTAATTTACTTATATACAGTAAAGATATTAAATTTTTTGTTAAAATTTGAATTTAAAAAAATTTTTTTTTAAAAAGTGGGCGTGTTCTTCATCCAATTTTGCTAATTTTTACTTAGCACATATATAGTAATAGTAGTAACGTTCCTGCCAAATTTCATCATGATATCTTCAACGACTGCCAAATTACAGCTTGCAAAACTTTTAAATTACCTTCTTGTAAAAGTGGGCGGTGCCACGCCCATTGTCCAAAATCTTACTACTTTTCTATTCTGCGTCATAACGTCAACCCATCTACCAAGTTTCATCGCTTTAACCGCCTTTGGCAATGAATTATCGCATTTTTTCGGTTTTTCGAAATTTTCGATATCGAAAAAGTGGGCGTGGTTATAGTCCGATATCGTTCATTTTAAATAGCGATCTGAGATGAGTGCTCAGGAACCTACATACCAAATTTCATCAAGATACCTCAAAATTTACTCAAGTTATCGTGTTAACGGACGGACGGACGGACGGACGGACGGACGGACGGACGGACGGACATGGCTCAATCAAATTTTTTCTGGATCCTGATTATTTTGATATATGGAAGTCTATATCTATCTCGATTCCTTTATATATGTACAACCAACCGTTATCCAATCAAACTTAATATACTCTGTGAGCTCTGCTCAACTGAGTATAAAAAACAAAGTAAAAATTAAACAAGTAAGGAAGGCTAAGTTCGGGTGTAACCGAACATTACATACTCAGTTGAGAGCTGTGGAGATAAAGTAAGGGAAATCACCATGTTGTAAAAGGAACCTAGGGTAACCCTGGAATGTGTTTGTATGACCTGTGTATCAAAAGGAAGGTTATAAGAGTATTTTAAGAGGAAGTGGGCCATAGATCTATAGATGGACGCCATTTAGGGATATCGCCATAAAGGTGGACCAGGCCTGAGTCGAGAGTTTGCTTGTACGATATGGGTATCAAATGAAATGTGTTAATGAAAATTTTAAAAGGGGGTGGGCCTAAGTTCTATAGGTCGACGTCTTTTCGAGATATCGCCATAAAGGTGGACCAGGGGTTACTCTAGAATTTGTTTGTACGATATGGGTATCAAATGAAAGGTGTTAATGACTATTTTAAAAGGGAGTGGGCCTTAGTTCTATAGGTGGACGTCTTTTCGAGATATCGCCATAAAGGTGGACCAGGGGTGACTCTAGAATTTATTTTGTACGATATGGGTATCAAATAAAAGGTATTAATGAGTATTTTAAAAGAGCGTGGGCCTAAGTTCTATAGATGTACGCCTTTTCGAGATATCGCCATAAAGATGGATCAGGGGTGACTCTAGAATTTGTTTGTACGATATGAGTATCAAATGAAAGGTGTTAATGAGTATTTTAAGAGGGCGTGGGCCTTAGTTCTATATGTGGACGCCTTTTCGAGATATAGCCATAAACGTGGACCAGGGGTGACTATAGAATTTGTTTGTACTACATGGGTTTCAAATGAAAGGTGTTAATGAGTATTTTAAAAGGGAATGGGCCTAAGTTCTATAGGTGGACGCATTTCGGAATATCGTTATAAAAGTGGACCTGGGTTGACTCTAGAATGCGTTTGTACAATATGGGTGTCAAACGAAAATTGTAATAAGTGTTTTAAAAGGGAGTGGGCCTTTGTTCTATGGGTGAACGCCTTTTCGGGATATCGCCATAAACGTGGACCAGGGGTGACTCTAGAATGCGTTTGTACAATATGGGTATCAAATGAAAGGTGCTAATGAGTATTTTAAAAGGGTGTGGGCCTTAGTTCTATAGGTTGACGCCTTTTCGAGATATCGCCATAAAGGTGGACCAGGGGTTACTCTAGAATTTGTTTGTACGATATGGGTATCAAATTAAAGGTGTTAATGAGTATTTTAAAAGGGCGTGGACCTTAGTTCTATAGGTGGATGCCTTTTCGAGATATCTCCATAAAGGTAGACCAGGGTGTCTCTAGAATTTGTTTGTACGATATGGGTATCAAATGAAAGGTGTTAATGAGTATTTTAAAAGGGCGTGGACCTTAGATCTATAGGTGGATGCCCTTTCGAGATATCGCCATAAAGGTGGGCCAGGAGTGACTCTAGAATTTGTTTGTACGATATCGATATCAAATGAAACGTGTTAATGAGTATTTTAAAAGGGTGTGGGCCTTAGTTCTATAGGTGGACGCCTTTTCGAGATATCGCCATAAAGGTGGACCAGGGGTAACTCTAGAATTTGTTTGTACGATATGGGTATCAAATTAAAGGTGTTAATGAGTATTTTAAAAGGGCGTGGACCTTAGTTCTATAGGTGGACGCCTTTTCGAGATATCTCCATAAAGGTAGACCAGGGTGACTCTAGAATATGTTTGTACGATATGGGTATCAAATTAAAGGTGTTAATGAGTATTTTAAAAGGGCGTGGACCTTAGTTCTATAGGTTGACGCCTTTTCGAGATATCGCCATAAAGGTGGGCCAGGAGTGACTCTAGAATTAGTTTGTACGAAATGGATATCAAATGAAACGTGTTAATGAGTATTTTAAAAGGGTGTGGGCCTTAGTTCTATAGGTGGACGCCTTTTCGAGATATTGCCATAAAGGTGGACCAGGGGTGACTCTAGAATTTGTTTGTACGATATGGATATCAAATGAAACGTGTTAATGAGTATTTTAAAAGGGCGTGGACCTTAGTTCTATATTTGGACGCCTTTTCGAGATATCGACATAAAGGTTGGCCAGGGGTGACTCTAGAATTTGTTTATACGATATGGGTATCAGATGAAAGGTGTTAATGAGTATTTTAAAAGGGATTGGGCCTTAGTTCTATAGGTGGATGCCTTTTCGAGATATCGCCATAAAGGTGGGCCAGGAGTGACTCTAGAATTTGTTTGTACGATATGGATATCAAATGAAACGTGTTAATGAGTATTTTAAAATGGTGTGGGCCTTAGTTCTATAGGTGGATGCCTTTTCGAGATATTGCCATAAAGGTGGGCCAGGGGTGACTCTAGAATTTGTTTGTACGATATGGGTATCAAATTAAAGGTATTAATGAGGGGTTTAAAAGGGAGTGGCCCTTAGTTGTATATGTGAAGGCGTTTTCGAGATATCTACCAAAATGTGCACCAGGGTGATCCAGAACATCATCTGTCGGGTACCGCTAATTTATTTATATATGTAATACCACGTACAGTATTCCTTCCAAGATTCCAAGGGCTTTTGATTTCGCCCTGAAAAACTTTTTCATTTTCTTCTACTTAATATGGTAGGTGTCACAACCATTTTACCAAGTTTTTTTCTAAAGTTATATTTTGCGTCAATAGACCAATAAAATTACCATGTTTCATTCCTTTTTTTGTATTTGGTATATAATTATGGCATCCTAGACAAATTAAATGAAAAAGGGCGGAGCCACGCCCATTTTGAAATTTTCTTTTATTTTTGTATTTTGTTGCACCATATCATTACTGGAGTTGAGTGTTGGCATAATTTACTTATATGCTGTAAAGATATTAACTTTTCTTGTAAAATTTGAATTTAAAAAAAATTTTTTTTAAAAAGTGGGCGTGGTCGTTCTTCGATTTTGCTAATTTTTATTAAGCCGACATAAAGTAATAAGAGTAACGTTCCTGCCAAATTTCATCATGATATCTTCAACCACTGCCAAATTACAGCTTGCAAAACTTCAAAATTACCTTCATTTAAAAGTGGGCGGTGCCACGCCCATTGTCCAAAATTTTACTAGTTTTCTATTCTGCGTTATAAGCTCAGCTCACCTACCAAGTTTCATCGCTTAATGCGTATTTCGTAATGAATTATCGCACTTTTTCAATTTTTCGAAATTTTCGATATCGAAAAAGTGGGCGTGGTTATTGTCCGATGTCGTTCATTTTAAATAGCGATCTGAGTGCCCAGGAACCTACGTACCAAATTTCATCAAGATACCTCAAAATTTACTCAAGTTATCGTGTTAACGGACAGACGGACGGACGGACGGACGGACGGACGGACATGGCTCAATCGAATTTTTTTTCGATACTGATGATTTTGATATATGGAATATATCTATCTCGATTCCTTTATACCTGTACAACCAACCGTTATGCAATCAAAGTTAATATACTCTGTGAGCTCTGCTCAACTGAGTATAAAAAGGTCGCATCGCAGTAAACCATAACATAAAATTTTATCATATTTCCTGTGTTTATTGCGCACGCAGAAAAATATTAAATGGGTTAATATTTCTAAAAATAAATCATACAATGAATGCAAGGTTGTTTCTGTATGTATAAACCACGAGAAAAACGAAACTTTTGCTAAAGTAAATTTTATAGACTACAATCGAAATCCGCATTTGCTGCCCTCTATACATAAAATGTTGGTCCAATTATCACAAGAACTTCAGTTTCGATGAATATATCTGAGTTCTTCAGCCATAGGTTTGAAGCAGTGGGATCGATCCCTGGTTGATTTAATGATTGCGGTTGCCAGCCATGCAATGTTTTCATTTTCCACTCAGTCACGAGTCGTGATGTACATATATATAAAATCATCCTCAACATATCTCATATCGAGATTGGATAAATGTAAAGGAGTATAGTTTCTATCCGCTTAGCATTCATCACGGTGTATTGAGGTACTCTACTCTAAGAAATATCGACATAGGTTTGGGATCTGTTTTTTTTGCACAGATGCTAGATATCTATAAATTCAGGCCCGCCCTAAATCCTAGATATGTGTATTCTTTCCACTGCAGTTTTCGGGTGATGTGTACCGAATTATTTGAGCAACGTTCGAGTAGCTCTCTTAACGCCATCCAGCTGCGTGTCAGAACATTTACGTTCTCTGTACGTTAGTACTGTGCCGCTAACATGTTTATCGTCATAAACACCTTCTTTCCATTAAGGCCAGATTTAACGAGTACTTTGGACGGGCGGCCACCGTGGTGTGATTGTGGCCTGCTCCTCCTACCATACCGAAGATCGTGGGTTCACGCCCCGGGCAAAGCAACATCAAAATTTTAGAGAAAATTCTTTTTTCAATTAGAAGACAATTTTTATAAGCGGGTTTGCCCCTCGGCAGTGTTTAGCAATCACTCCGAGTGTATTCCTGCCGTGAAAAGCTTCTCAGTGAAAATTCATATGTTTTGCAGATGCCGTTCGGAGTCGGCATTAAACAAGTAGGTCCCGTCCCGCCAATTTGTGGGAAAAACTAAAAAGGACATGACGCAAATTGGAAGAGAAGCTCGGCCTAAAATCTCTTCGGATGTTGTCGCACCTTACTTTTATTTCATTTTTTTGGTTCTTTTAAGAGAGCAGTCAGTAACGCTCCGTATCACGACATTATGATGTATTCGTCTCAGCTGTATAGAGCTTAGATATTTATATGCTTCTAGTGCATCTATTTGTTCATTATTTGCTAACGGAATTTTGTGAATTTCATTTTCATTTCATTTATTGACAAGATATTAGTACAGTAAGATCTAAGATCTCTTATATAGTACAACCAAGATGATTAACTCTTATAATAATAAATTAAGTCGAACTGATCTATGTAAAATTTAATAAAAAACTCAAATATATAATTAAGGACAAATATTGTTAATATATAAATAAATAAGTAAATTATTAAAATTTGGAATCACACAGTGGGAAAGCTCGCTTACATTGAATAGTAATTGTAGATGGCGAAAACGCAGATACACTTACGTTAGCTGAAATAAGCGTAAATAATATTGTAACGAATTTAGGGAAACTCCGCTTATTTTACACCTTCTTTAGCTTGACTTGACAGGCCGGCCGCACGGCCGTTGTGAACGAATTTTGTAATTGAAATTTAAGTAACTTCCCGATAAGCTACAAGCTTGAAACTTGGAACATAGTTCAGAACCCGATGACAATGCAATAATAAGAAAAAAACTCCGATAGGTGCCGCGTGGATCGAAATATTTAAAAATATCGCATTTGTGGTCCGATTTCGTTCATATTTGGAACACATAATACATACATGAACAGAAAGCGAGCTATGAAAAAATCGCCGCTAGGTGGCGCAAGGATCGAAATATTCAAAAAAATCGTATTTGTGGTCCGATTGGGCTCATATTTGGAACGCATAATACATACATTATTAGAAAGCGAGCTATGAAAAAAAATTGCCGCTAGGTGGCGCAAGGATTGAGATATTCAAAAAAATCGTATTTGTGGTCCGATTTGGTCCATATTTGGAACACATAATACATACATGAATAGAAAGCGACCTATGATGTCCGATTTGCCTCATATTTGGAACAAATATTACATGCAACGATAGAAGTGACATCAAAATATTTAGGAGTTGGGGGACGGACAAGGATACGTTGCGCAGAGTCGAGTAAAGTCTTTGGAAGGATTATGTATTGAAGACTTAGATTGTAGCAAATTGTCAGGAAAGAGTCCTTGTAATAATAAGTCACTAAATGAACTAAATATAATGCACTTAACTAAAAAGACTAAAAACTTGAAAATCAAATAATAAAAAAAATTTTTTAAGTTAAACGGTTTTATTGAAAACAATACTTACATGAAGTAATAATAATACTAAATGCTAGAAAATAATTAGGTAGGTCCTAGGTACTAGTCATCAGACTCCTCATCAATCTAGGGCGTTCCTCAGACAATTAAATAAAACCGTTGGGCGCGTGAAAAAAATGTTTAGTTATTTTATTGACTACTCAGCTTGCGCTCTTTTATACTCTCTGCTGCCTCATTCGCATATTTCTACTACAGTCTAGACGTTTCGCCTGCTAGAACTGCTGTACATATCTCCTACTTAGCTATATATATGTATGTTTGTAGTTTATGCGTTTTTCATAATCATATGCGTGTGGATGTGTAGCAACTTCTGGCTACAAGTGTGGGCGCGTAATGTCTCTTCGTGCCTTATATGTATATATGGGTGTAAATGATGATTGATGTATTTATGTACACAATGTGGCTCGCTTCAATGTTTTTGTGTTGGAAGTTTATTACTAGTGATGGTTATATTCGTCAAAATATTTCTAAAGTTGCTTTTATTAAGACTACTGCGAATAGGTGCTGGAATATAGTTCCATGTCGAATAGCATTGACAAAGAATAGCCGGGCCGAAGTTAAATAGTTATAAGTTGGCACTATTAAATCGTTAATTCGGGCAGATTTGGGGAAAACTAACTTATCACATAAGTAGCTGGGCTCTTTATAACTAATAAGTCGATAGAGAAAAATTCAGTTTCTGGCTTTCGGGTAATTAGAAATTTCACAGCCCAACAAACACGATCTCCAACTAGATATATGGTCAAACTTATTTAATCCGAACACATAACGGGTGACATGGTTGAATGCTACGTCAATTTTGTGTGCAGACTGGGAACTCAACTTGCTGTACACTATCTCAGAGTAGCAAATTAGCGGCATAATTAATTGTATGGCCAGCTTTCTCCTGACTTTGGCGGGTGGTTCCTCAGCTTCCTTGCAAATCAAAGTTGTATTGATAATGAAACCAAGATTGATTACTTTGGGTACTAGTTTTAGGCCTTTGTTGGCAATGTATACAAGTGGTATATTTTGGAAATCTATTCGCTTTTTAGCTATAGCCAGCACATACAATTTATCACTATTTAGGCATAGTTCAGTTCACTTTTGTGCTGAAAACTCAGATTTGTACATTTATCTACCCAGATATCCAGGGAAAAGTCTTCGGCCATTTAAAGTAGCTCATTCATATGCCTTTCGGACTCTGCGTATAGTTTAATATCGTCCATTTAGAGAAGGTGTGGAACCTTCTACAAAGTTCCTTCTCTCCTTTTCATGTTAAACCCATTCTATGTATCATTTATCAAGCGAGAAAGTAGGTTAAACGCAAGGCAGAACCAAATAGGCTTCAAGCTATTCTCTTGCAGTATTCCTCTTCTAATGAGGATGGTAGAAAGGTTTTGGAGTACACCATTTGTACTAAGAGCTTTTTACTCAACATATCTGCTCTATCGCGAGGATTTTTTGTGGTGGTTGAAGATCTTGTTTGCAATAAACGCTGTAAGCAATTTGCAAAGAGTGAACAGGCATGTTATTGGTTGATATTTTCCAGGGTCCTTAGTTTCATTCACTTTTGGCGGCAGATACGTTTGTCTTTGTGTTAAAAATGTCAGTTTCCTAGTACAAAATTACGCTGAATATATATGGGGCATGTGAGCTTCAAAAGCCAGACGCTATTAGTTTTGTCAAAGCCTGTGGCATTCCAGTTATGGCTGTTTCTCATTGCGTTACTTATATTTCTCTCACAAAAGATCGCGTTGGCCATGTTTCGAAATTTGTCCGCCTTTTGGTATTCTTTCACAATTCACAGAGAATTTTCTTTATGCCTAATAGTTACAGGCGAATTTGACTTCCCGAAGCTTTCAACCTGGAATGTTTCTGGTGTTTCATTGCGATCCATTTCGATGCCTTTTCGAAGTGCTTATTTTTCATTTCTTTGGAAATTTAAATTGGCCTACTTCTGTTCCTCGAGCAAATTGAAACTGCGTATTCGGTTAACTTATAAAAAAATTTTTGTGTTAAAGTATCGCGCAGATTCATCATGTAAATCGTGTCTTAAATGTATTCTGTAAGTTTCCTTAACTTTTTTGAACCATTTCAAAACTTTTTTTTTTTTTTTGCTACTTGGTTGATAAGGCATTATCCCTCTAACAGTCCCATTCTGTGCACTTGACAAATTCACCATCTTGCTTATTTGTCAGGAAACTGGTTTGACAATTTATCAAGTAATTGCTATTCTATGTAAAAAATAAAAAGCTTTTTCGCTGACAAATTGTCAATAAGTCAAACGCTCTTGATAATTTAATTTATACGGATAAATTTAAATTAGAATTTTGTTATTGTGTGATCGAGAGAAAGTGGAAGAACATTTATTACCTTTGCTATTATTGTGGGAAGATACTCCTGGGATTTTTGGGGGTAATTTCGGGATGGTGTTTGAGACTCCCCCGGGGTCTTCCCGGGGTCATTTAGGGGTCGTTCTGGGATGGTTTTGGGGACTCCCTCGGGGAATTTGGGGGACATTCTGGGAAGGTTTTGGGGACTACATCGGGGTCTTCCCGGGATAATTTGGGCGTTCTTCCGGGATATTTTTGGGGACTCCCGCGAAGTCCTCCCGGGGTCGTTCCGAGATGGTTTTGGGGACTCACTCGGGGTCTTTTGGGGACATTTTGGAGACTCCATCGGGTCGTCCCGGCGTCATATAATGGTCATCCCAACCATCCCCCAATGATCCCCAAAATGACTCCAAGAGAGTCCCCAAAAACATCGGGGAACTCCCACTAAATGACTCCGGAACGACCCGATGGGGTCCCCAAAACCATCCCAGAATGTCCCCCAAATGACACCGAGGAGTCCCCTAAAACATCCCGGGATGACCCCCAAATGACCCCGAGGGACTCCCCAAAAACATCCGGGAACGCCCACTAAATGACGCCGGGACGACCCGATGGAGTCCCCAAAACCATCCCAGGATGTCCCCCAACTGATCGCGGGAGGTCCCGATGGAGTGCCCAAAATCAACCCAGAATGTCCCCTAAATGACCCCGAGCGAGTCCCCAAAACCATCCCGGAATGTCCCCCAAATTACAACAAAGGAGTGCCCAAAAACATCCCAGAACGACCACTAAATGACGCCGGGACGACCCGATGGAGTCCCCAAAACCATCCTAGAATGTACCCCAAATTATCCCGAAGGAGTCCCCAAAACCATCCCGGTATGTCACCCAATTTACCCCGAGGGAGTCCCCAAAACCATCCCAGTATATCCCTCAAATGACCGCGGGAGGACCGGATGGAGTCGCCAAAACCATCCAGGAATGACCCCCAAATGACCCCGAGTATCCAAAGCCATGCCGAAATGACCCCGAAAAAACTCGCGGATTATTTTTTCCTATTCCCATTTCGGGGTTAGCAGCATAAAATGAGACATATCGCTCCAATTGCTCATGCGTAGCACGTTCCACTTTTGATTTCCTTGAAAAAAACAATGATTTTAAAATATTTGTTACAAAAATAATAAACAATATTTAATTCTTACGTTTATTCCATTTCGCGATTGTTGCACTAAACAGCTGATTTCGGTTTATTTTATTTAGGTCACCACAGTATGGTGAAAAGCAAGGTCGTAGAGCTTTTTAGAGTGGTCAAGTTATACACAGAATAGAAATATTTGTCAACTTGATAAAAATCTTGATTACTTGTCAATTGCACAGAATCGGGCGTTAGTATGGCATATATGGTCCTGTCAAGCGTACTATGCGAAAGGCTGTAGCCCGCCGTGTTCGGCTGATTGGACCATACCAGTTCGGCGACAATCATCTTCGTCAATTTTAAAGCCCCGTAGACAGCTGCTTGGTCAGACCAAATTGGTTCTTGGTGTTCCTGCAAAACTTATACGCTGTGCAAAATGACGTTGAACAACACCATCAGCTTAGTCAGAACTGGGAAGGGCCTCTCAGAGCCATTCGAAACTAAACTAGGTTTCAGACAGTGTGTCCCCTACCATGCGATGTCTTTGATTTGATGCACTTCAACTCTTCGTCGATTTTAAAGCCGCTTTCGACAGCACGAAAAGGAGTTGCCTTTATGCCGCTATGTCTGAAATTGGCCTCCCTGAAAAATGTATGTGCTATGAAAAATCACGTCCAGCAAGACCATCAGCACAGTCAATATTATGAGGAACTAAACGAGTTTGCATACAGGGTGACCCCCTTTCGTGCGGTCTCTTAAATTTAATGCTGGGGACCAACTTAACCATTCTGGAAAAATATTCTATAAGAGCGTGCAACTACTGGCGTATGCTGACAACATGGATATCTTCGGCCTGAACACCCGCGCCGTAAATTCTGCTTACTGCAAACTGGAAAAGAAGCGGTAAAGATGGGTTTAATGGCGAACGAAGACAAAACGAAGTACCTGAAAACCACACCATTGTTTCGCAGCATTAGCACAGACAACATCACCAGCTTTGAAATCTAGTGAAGAATCCTTTTTTTGCAAATAAATGCTGCTTTGAAGGAGAAAATCAATAGAAAAGTAAAGTCCTCTCTCGGCAAACGAAAATCATGCTCTATAAGTCACTTATTGAACCCGTCTCGATATATGGTGCACAAGCATGGACCATAACAATGACAACCCCGCAAAACGCCATCAACACACAGATAAATTGCGGATCGAATCAAGAACCCAGAACAGTACTCGGTAAGTTAATGCAAGTTGTTACGTGCCTAGCTTGTTGGGGTGGTGAGGAGCGGCGGCAAGCAAGTATGCTTGCATCCCAGGCTAGCTCGTCAGATTGGGCGGGGCATTGCACCACCGTCTTCACCAGCAGCCACATGAACAAAATATGGTTCATACTTGCATATTTGTTTGGGGGAAAAAACTGAAAAAATAGAAACATATGTGAGGGGCAACTTTAAGAGGTGGAGTCTACCCTCTCACTTCAGCGCAGCTTGCGCTGAACCATGGGCGCTGTGCTGACTTCTACTAACTTACAGCTCCCCCAAACCTGACATCAGTTTTTCCGTCCGTCAATTAGCATTTTCCCCATACTCACCATCACCTAACCAGTTAAAATTACCCAACTTTTACAAATATGAAATTATATGAATACTTCTGTTAATACATACAATAATCTAACAAGAATATCGAAAAAAATGAGATCCGTGCCCGCTCGGATGTCGATGCTGATTCTTCTCCCCTTGGTGTTGTTGTTGTTATGGTTGACGTCACCGTCTTCAAATGTTGCTGGCTTTTCTTGCTCTGGTGTATTGCATAGTAAAATGATCTGCACCCCTTTTGAAGTAGTGTCGTGTGCCGATATGTACAATCGCCGTGTTGTTGTTGTTGGGTTTCCCAAGCAAAGGTGATCTTTTATGGGTGGTGTCACCAAATAAATGTGTTGAAGTTGTTGTGTGCTGCTATGCCTTTTGTTGTCAGGAATACATATATGTATAAATAAAGATGTTGCGCTTGATGTTATTGTTGTGGCTGATCCCAAAATTTAGTATTTTTAGTTACCCTGCTGGGTGCTCCTTTTGTGATTGTTGTTTCTGTGCTTTGTGAAGTTGTTGTTGTCATACTAATGCGGCTTTTAGCCGCCAACGATCATGGCTTTTAGTCCCTTTCTTGGCAATACCCGTGCCCAGCGTTTCCTTCAGAAAGAAAAAAATAATAATAAGAAAATCATAAAAAAAACCGTTCCGCATAGCTAGGCTTTTGGTTGTTTATGTACGTACATATATTCCTTACTTGCTTGCATGGTTAATATACTCACCTACCAACATATATCTGTATGGAGGTGTGAATACATGCATGCATTTTGCTTTTGGCTTGTTTGGAAAGTTGGCTATATGGAAGCCACCTCCCCAGAGCGCATGCCGGATTGGCAAAAAAAAACACAAAAAACACACAAACGAAAGGTTGATCTTACCTGGTGCTATGAGTTTGATTCCGGTATCCAAATAAAATCTAGGGGCAACTGTTTTTCCGCTTTGCTCGGCACGAATCGCGAGTACTTTGCGGCGCGCACAAACGCAATTTAAGAAAACTTTCAATAGGTATCTTTACCAGTCAACGGTTTAAACCGCGCACTACAAACTTTAACCTTTTTGTTTTTTTGAACTATTTGGCACTTCACCGTGTATCTTTTTTTTTTTTTTGCACTTCGCTGGGCACAGTTAAAAGTCAAACTTTGGCCCGTTGCCTAACGTTCTTTTATATCTGTTGCTTTGGTAGCTAAAGTTACCCAAGATGGAAAGGTCCAATACACACAAACCCTTGCTTTCGGAAATCCCGTAGCCGTATCTGCACGCTCGCATATCCATACATTCAAATACTTGTACACGCACACATCCTAACAATTAGATACATATTAATCGTGTACTGGCCTCAATGTTGCTACGCATTTAGCAACACGGTAGCTGCTACAAACACCATGATGCTGAAGCGACTCATTACTTCCGCTGCAAGATTGCGGCAGACACTTAACATAGACACATGTTGCTCCACATTTAAGTCAGTGTGGTGAAAGGCTGTCGTTACAAAGTCTTGGAAGGATACTTCCTTCCTCCGGGTCTCAAAACATGACTGCACACTATCTGTCTGATCGTTTCACATTAAAAATAAGATCATTCCAAAAATTTCGTACGTCCATCATAATTGTGGGTGGTCGTATCAATTTACGGGCCCCTGGTCTGCGGCCTATTCGGTTCACCCGCCTGGTCCTGGTTATGATTTTCAACAAGTTATGAAAGATAATCGATTTGATTGTGCTAAATATTACAAAATTCGATTCTTATGGCTATTTCAGTTTAAAAACTGTGGAACCTATTGGCTAAAATGGCACCACTAATTGTATGTCGCCTGCTGCTATTGGTGTTGTTAATGTTGCTGTTGTTTTTGTTGGTGTTTCCATAGTTTCGTATGTGCATTATTTTAGAATGTTTGCTGTTACATATCATATATCCAATTCAAGCGTTTTGTGCGCTTATTTGTAGATGCGTCAAAAATCTGTCACCTAGCAAAAATTGATGTAAATGGTTGTAGTTAACATAGTATGTGGCCATGTTGATAACATAGAATGCGGCCATGTTGATACCAGTCGCTCATTCCCGGCTAGATTTAGAAAAATGTCAATTAATTTTGACGATGCTTAAAATTCTTCATTTATATGTACATATATTTAGATGAGCTTATCGAATTGGAATAATTTTGAATTGTTTGAGTATAAAGTGACTTAGAAATCATTTAATAATCTAATAACTTAGCGCGATGAACATACTTTCAAGGAGATGAAGACCGAGCGTTTCTACCAATTTGTTGAGTGGTTTTTAATTATTCCTACAAGTTCGACTATCCGCATTAGGGTTAACATCTTCAATACATCCGTAGAAGAAGAAGGGTATATTCTATGAACATGTACGATAAACTGAAGGGAAGGACGCTGTTTATGTTGGTATCGAACGCAGCGCAGTGAGTTTCAAATTATAAAGAGAGTTATTTTTAAAACAAAAAAATTTTAGTCAGAGAGGTGAAAATAAGGCGACAGACGAAAGGTTTCAAGCTCGGAGCCAATTTTGTATAAGAACTAAAAAGCGGACTTGTGCTATGATTATTGAGGAAACACTTCTCTACCTTTATTAATGGTGGCAGTCGGGGGAGTTTACAACGCAAGGGCTTACAAGTGGATTACAAGTGAAGACTTAGTAAAGTACACGCTCAACGCACTATGGTCAGACGCCTGACGGTTGAAGTCCACGTGTTCTTTCCAAAGTGCACATGAAAGCAGATTTTGAAACCTGCGGCAACTACAGCGGTTTCAGCCTTCTAAGTATCGCATAGAATCATAACAAACAATGGACACGAATCTCCTCTTCGTTTACTTCAAAGCCGCATTTGACAGCACGAAAAGGATCTGCGGCTAAGTTGAAATTTCGTTATCTGCAAATCAAGTACAGCTGTATAAAATCATGTTGAGAAACCTCACGATTCAGTTAGACAAGCCATCAGTTATTGATGTGAAATATCGATAGGCGCGCATAAAATCGATTTCTGCAATGGCGACGCGTATGTGCTTATATAGTCTTTAAGCAGTAGTGTCCATGGTGTGACGACGGGTCGCCATGACAATCGACTGGTTGATTCTCTTCCCACTCGATCCTGCGTTAAAACAAGATCCTTCCAGGGTCATTTGGGCATCATTTCGGATGATTATTATGATTATATGAAGAAAAGGTGTACATTTTAAAATTCGCTCTTACTGAATTTACCGCATGGGGTCATGCCACGGTTATTTGGAGTCATTCCGGAATGATTTTGGTGACTCACTCGGGGTCTTGCCGCGGTATTTTCGTGCTAATTTCCGAATAATTTTGGGGACAACCTTGAGGTTATTTCAGAATGATTTTGGTGACTCCCTCGCGGTGCTCCCGGGGTATTTTGGTGCTAATTTCGTAGTGATTTTGGGGACTTCTCGGGGTCTTCCCGGGTCATTTAGAGGTAATTTTTTTGATGTATTATGGACTCCTTGAAGTCTTCCTGGAGTAATTTTGGGTGTAATTTCGGCATGACTTCGGGGACTGTATGGGGGATATTTGGGGGTAATTCTGGGATGATTATGTGGACTCTCTCCAGATCCTATCAGGGTCGTTTGGGGATCACTTAGGTATAAACCCACAATGTTTTGTTTTATCATTATTCCATATTTAGTTTTCTATCGCAATCTGTTCTTTTATTAATAATTCTTTTAGAAAATAATGTCGATATTTCACCTCTGCTTGGCGTTCCGTGACGGATCAAATTTTTTCTATCACAAGGTTTTATATAAAAAAAAAAGATAATGTTATTTTTAAAGTAGATAGTCCGATGAGCCCAAGACTTCAAGACATCTGAATAGAAAGTTGTAATTTAAGGAATCTATATCAGTAAAATTCAATGTCTTTTCATTTTGGAACTTATAATTTTTGATCCACAACATAAAATGCCATGAAATTTTGTATAGTGCTTCTAGGCGTTCCTTGAAATAACATGGGCATAACCTTGTGATGGAACTCAAAAATTGTTTTTGCGGGCGGAGCCGCGGGTTTAGTCTATTATTGAAAAAAAAAGAATAAATAAACGAGTAAGTCTACATTTAAAAGGTATCTAAGTTCGTGTGTAACAGAACATTATATACTCAGCGTGAGCTTCAATTGTAAATTTCATTTCAGATAAATTACTTTTCTACATAACACGTGGCACCGATCGTTTAAAAAAAACAAATATCTCCCCATTTCCTCCTACAATAAAACTTGATAAGTGAAATATCATTGATTCAAAACTATTTTTTGCTAAGTTATAGCTTATTATTCTAATCTACGACCCTTTTAAAAATCTTTTATATAAAAGTGGGCGTGGTCTTTAACCGATCTCGTCGATTTTTTTTTAGAAATTTTTCCTACTATAAAGAAAATTTGTGTACCCAATTTTATTACGATCCGTTAATTTTTCTTCGAGTTATGGCTCCCGAAACATAGAAACATTGCTTAGTAATAAAAGGGGCGGTGCCACGCCCATTTTTTAAAATTTGAAATTTTTCCTATTTATTTTTATAAATCCACTTGGGAAATGAAATATTATTGATATAAAGCTCTTTTTTGCAAAGATAGAACTTATTTTATTCATCCACGAGCCTTTTTATATAAAAGTGGACGTGGTCCTTACCCGATTTCGGTAATTTTTCTGCAAAGCATTCCTTATAGTAAAGACATCCTCTCTGCCGAATTTTTCTTACGATAGTTTTAACGATTTTTGATTTATGAATTATTGTAAAATTGATTTTGTCACAAGTGGGCGGTGCCACGCCCATTTTAACAAATTTTTATCAAGGTTAGGTTAGGTTGAACTGGCCGGTCCATGAGCTCGTGTACCAAATTTGGTGAAGATATCTCAATATTTACTCAAGTTATCATGTTAACGGGGAGACGGACGGACGGACAGACGGGCATGGCTCAATAAAATTTTTTTTCGCTACTGATGATTTTGATATATGGAAGTCTATATCTATCTCGATTCCTTTATACCTGTAAAACCAACCATTATCCAATCAAAGTTAATATACTCTGTGTGCAAAGCACGCTGAGTATAATAATTAATGCAAAAGCTCGTACCATATACATAAAAAGTTTAGAATTTACGCTATCCAAAAATGCTCTTCTACGCAAATCCTCAATTTTCCAAAAAAATAAATATGTTCTTATGTTATATGACGGGAGCGATGAATGGTATAATAAGCCTTATATAAGGTCCACATTTTTTTTGTGGGTTTACATGTAAGACAGTTTTCCAAAAAATTGCTTGCTTATACAGTTGAGTGTCAACTTACCAAAGCAGCATTGTATAAAGTAATGGAAATAACTGGAAAATAATACCAAAACTAAATGGAGAACATGAAAAGAAGTGAGAACGTAATAGCGAGAGGAAAAATTTGAAGGAAATTTGACAGTAAAAAATAGAAGTAGAAAATAAACTGAGTCTTAATTGGATTTTTTGTTTGTATGAGCAATTTGCTCCCTGCAGCATGCCTGGCTGCAATGTCGCTTTTGTACCACCTACGGTTGTAGTTCTTATAAGTTAAAGTTATATACATACGTGAGTATATCGAGCTCCTAGAGCAGTAGTGCACAATGCCCTCAAAGCTTTGCATACAAACGCAACTTTGTTAGTTGGAATGTATGAGCACGGTTGCCACTTTTGTCTATATGGCCAAAAAATGGTCCCTTCTAACCCGATTTGGTCCGCTGGTCCCTTTTTCACATTTTGGTCCTTTTCAGGCAGTAGCGACGATATTCTTTCTTTTTCACTCAGGCAAAAATTCAAAATACTGCTGACAAAATTTGCCACATATTCGTAAACCCACATATAATTTTCAACTTACTTCAATAGAATTTTTACCACAAAAATGGATCAATCAATAAAATGTAGCAGAAGATGACATTTCAGCTAGGAGATAATTTAGGCGAGTCATTAAAAAAAGCAGTATTGGGTCTTTGGGCAAACACATTGTCATTTTTGATGAAACAACGCACTTATCAGAAAAAACTATTTTTTTAGTCGCTAGATATTTCGATCGGTTATCCAGGAAAGTGTAGAGGGGGAGGGGGGGGGGGGGGGGAGGCAGCCAGGGTAATTGCCCAGGGGCCCGGAAGGTTTTTTGGGGCCCGGCAAGGCAAAGCAGTATTGACAGTACTCTAACTAGGATTTCATAAATGCATATATATTTTCTTGCTACAAAAAATTGTTTTAAAATTGAAAATCACTTAACTAAAATCATAAGCATCCGATCAAATACTATGGGGCATAATCATAGTCGTAATAAAATGCGATTTTAAGTTAGATATACGTTTTTGAACCAATTTTATAAGCGCTATCTGTCAAAAATGCTTAAACTAACTTAAAATCACATTTTATTTCGACTTCCCAACGACTTAAGTTTCCTTCAAATCATACTCCATACTACTCTAAAAAAACGGAGAAAAGGTAAAGCGTGATTGACTCGTTTGGAGTGCAACAAAAGAAGCGCTTTTTTGTTTTTCATGCCGGCTTTTCAGCAAAATTTCCGAAAATACCCGATCAGCTTTGACATTAAAATAGCCAAAATCATAAAACTTGCTATATAGAGTGGCGCCAATATGAAATGAGAATTCGAAATCCAAGTTCAGTGGATTTTCTTTTAGCGGAAAACCTTAGAAATGAAGCAGCTCGCTGGAGAGAGATACTTCGCAGAATTCTTGATGTTGTTTTATTTCTGGGAGAAAAAGGACTGGCATTTAGAGGGGATAATTCATTGATCGGAAATCCAAAAAATGGAAACTTTCTTGGTATTTAGGAACTGATCAGCAATTATGACCCCCCATTGCATGAACGTTTGGAGAAGGTGAGGGAATCTCAAACGAAAAAGGATCGTCTCCAAGCACATTATTTGTCTGATGGGATACAAAATGAGTTCATAGCAATCTGGGCAAGCCAGGTAATTAGAAATATAGAAGGCGAGAGAAAGTCCGTCAAGTATTACACAGTAATAGTGGATGCAACCCCTGATTCGGCGCATATTGAGCAGACTGCTTTATATTGCGTTATGTTTTATTAGACAGGGACTCCGGAAAATGGAAAATCCAAGAACGCTTCTTAGAGTTTGTCGATTTTAACGCAAAAACAGGAGAAGCTATCGCTGAGCTGATTCGCATAAAAAAAGCATAATATTCCACTGGATAACTGCCGTGGGCAAGGGTATGATAATGGCAGTAATATGAGCGATCATTACAAAGGAGCGCAGAGTCATATCCTGAGAGATAACTCCCTGGCAATATTTGCACCTTGTGCCTGTCATAGTTTAAATTTATGTGGAGTGCAAGCTTCTGAATGTTGTGCAGAAGTCATCACATTTTTCGGTATTATGCAGAAATTTTATAATATCTTTAGCGCAAGCCCTCAGATATGGGAAATTCTCAAGGAAAAAACTGATTGCTCCTTGCACAGCATGTCACAAACACGATGGTCTGCTCGTGTGGATATTGTGAAACCTTTCGCAACTCACATTTCCCAAAACTTGAAAGCTATTGATGAAATCAAGCTTTTGAATCTGAGTTCAGAAACATTAACTGATTTGAAAGTTATTGAAGCATATATGGGGAAATTTGAGTGTATCCCCTTAGCCTCCATTTGGATCAAAATGTTGATGGTAATCAACCATCGAAATCTGGTACTGCAAGCTAGAAATGCCACACTGGACGTGGAAACAGTAAATATACGTAGCCTGATTGATGAGTTGAAGAAGTTCAGGGTTCAGTGGTCAAACATACTTCAAGAATAGAAGGTTCTGACAGGGAGTATAGGAGTTGTGAATACCCTTCGCAGAGAAAAGAAGGAAGATAAGAAATCGCCCAGTTCGTATGAATTACCTGGTGAATCACCTGAGTGTGATTCCGAAACTCAATTCAAACAGCACGTTTTTTATACTCAGTTGAGCAGAGCTCACAGAGTATATTATCTTTGATTGCATAACGGTTGGTTGTACAGGTATAAAGGAATCGAGACAGATATAGACTTCCATATATCAAAATCATCAGTATCTAAAAGAAATTCGATTGAGCCATGTCCGTCCGTCCGTCCGTCTCTCCGTTAACCACGATAACTTGAGTAAATTTTGAGGTATCTTGATCAAATTTAATATGGTAGGTTCACTGGGCACTCGTCTCAGATCGCTATTTAAAATGAACGATATCGGAGTATAACACACGCCCACTTTTTCGATTTCGAAAAATCGAAAAAGTGGCGATAATTCATTACCAAATACGCATTAAGCGATGAAACTTGGTAGGTGAGTTAAGCTTATGACGCAGAATAGAAAACTAGTAAAATTTTGGACAACGGGCGTGGCACCCGCCCACTTTTAAATGAAGGTAATTTAGAAGTTTTGCAAGCTGTAATTTGGCACTCGTTGAAGATATCATGATGAAATATGGCAGGAACGTTACTCTTATTACTTTATGTCTGCTCAATAAAATTAGCAAAATCGGAGAACGACCACGCCCACTTTTTAAAAAAATTTTTTTTTAAATTCAAATTTTAAAAGAAAAGTTAATATCTTTACAGCATATAAGTAAATTATGCAAACATTCAACTCCAATAATGATATGGTGCAAACAAAATACAAAAATAAAAGAAAATTTCAAAATGGGCGTGGCTCCGCCCTTTTTCATTTATAATTTGTCTAGGATGCTTTTAATGCCATAAGTCGAACAAAAAATTAACCAATCCTTGTGAAATTTGGTAAAAGGCTTAGCTTCTAGGACGATAACTGTTTTCTCTAAAATAGGGCGAAATCGGTTGAAGCCAGGCCCAGTTTTTATACACAGTCGACCGTCTGTCCTTCCGCTCGGCCGTTAACACGATAACTTGAGCAAAAATCATTATATCTTTATTAACTCAGTTCACGTACTTATCTGAACTCACTTTGTATTGGTGTAAAAAATGGCCGAAATCCGACTATTACCACGCCCACTTTTTCGATATCGAAAATTACGAAAAATTAAAAAACTGCCATAATTATATACCAAATACGAAAAAAGGGATGAAACATGGTAATTGTATTGGTCTATTGACGCAAAATATAACTTTAGAAAAAAACTTGGTAAAATAGGTGTGACACCTACCATATTAAGTAGAAGAAAATGAAAAAGTTTTGCAGGATGAAATCAAAAGCCTTTGGAATCTTGGAAGGAATATTGTACATGGTATTACATATATAAATAAATTAGCGGTACCCGACAGATGATGTTCTGGATCACCCTGGTCCACATTTTGGTAGATATCTCGAAAACGCCTTCACATATACAACTAAGGGCCACTCCCTTTTAAAACCCTCATTAATACCTTAAGTTTGATACGCATATCGTACAAACACATTCTAGAGTCACCCAAGGTCCACGTTTAGGGCGATATCTCGAAAAGGCGTCCACATATAGAACTAAGGCCCACTCCTTTTTAAAATACTCATTAACACCTTTCATTTGATACCCATATCGTACAAACAAATTCTAGACTCACCCCTGGTCCACCTTTATGGCGATATCTCGAAAAGGCGTCCACCTATAGAACTAAGGCCCACACCCTTTTAAAATACTCATTAGCACCTTTCACTTGATACCCATATTGTACAAACGCATTCTAGAGTTACCCCTGGTCCACGTTTATGGCGATATCTCGAAAAGGCGTCCACCCATAGAACTAAGGCCCACACCCTTTTAAAATACTCATTAGCACCTTTCATTTGATACCCATATTGTACAAACAAATTCTAGACTCACCCCTGGTCCACCTTTATGGAGATATCTCGAAAAGGCGTCCACCTATAGAACTAAGACCCACGCCCTTTTAATATACTCATTAACACCGTTCATTTGATACCCATATCGTACAAACAAATTCTAGAGTCACCCCTGGTCCACCTTTATGGCGATATCTCGAAAAGGCGTCCACCTATAGAACTAAGGCCCACACCCTTTTAAAATACTCATTAACACCTTTCATTTGATACCCATATCGTACACAAAAATTCTAGAGTCACCCCTGGCCCACCTTTATGGCGATATCTCGAAAAGGCATCCACCTATAGAACTTAGGCCCACTCCCTTTTAAAATACTCATTAACACCTTTCATTTGATACCCATATCGTACACAAAAATTCTAGAGTCACCCCTGGCCCACCTTTATCGCGATATCTCGAAAAGGCATCCACCTATAGAACTAAGGCCCACTCCCTTTTAAAATAACCATTAACACCTTTCATTTGATACCCACATCGTACAAACAAATTCTAGAGTCACCCCTGGTCCACCTTTATGACGATATCTCGAAAAGGCGTCCACCTATAGAACTAAGGCCCACACCCTTTTAAAATACTCATATTGTACACACTCCCTTTTAAAATACTCATTAAAACATTTCAATTGATACCCATATAGTACAAACAAATTCTGGTCCACGTTTATGGCGATATCTCGAAAAGGCGTCCACATATAGAGCTAAGGCCCACGCCCTCTTAAAATACTCATTAACACCTTTCATTTGACACCCATATTGTACAAACGCATTCTAGAGTCAACCCAGGTCCACTTTTATAACGACATTCCGAAAAGGCGTCCACCTATAGAACTAAGGCCCACTCCCTTTTAAAATACTCATTAAAACATTTCAT
Source organism: Eurosta solidaginis (assembly GCF_040869045.1). Lineage (NCBI taxonomy): Eukaryota > Metazoa > Arthropoda > Insecta > Diptera > Tephritidae > Eurosta > Eurosta solidaginis. The sequence goes on along the minus strand of NC_090323.1, from coordinate 71,702,402 downwards.
TTGATACCCATATCGTACAAACAAATTCTCGAGTCAGGTCTGGTCCACCTTTATGGCAATATCCCTAAATTTCGTCCATCTATAGATCTATGGCCCACTTCCTCTTAAAATACTCTTTAATACCTTCCATTTGATACACATGTCATACAAACACATTCCAGGGTTACCCTAGGTTCCTTTTACAACATGGTGATTTCCCTTACTTTGTCTCCACAGCTCTCAACTGAGTATGTAATGTTCGGTTACACCCGAACTTAGCCTTCCTTACTTGTTTACCTTCTTTTTTACTGCTTGATCTGACGGAAGAAGAGCTCAGAGAAAAGGCAGCGGCATTCTGAACGATTTATGGTATCGATATTTCTACGGATCTAATAGATGAATTCATTCATCTCAAATCCATCGACTTAGCAAATTTGGGATGTGATTCGCTGCTACCATTTCAACTTCTGAACAAATTTCATGACTTGAAGATGGAAGTATTATTTCCGAACATCTGCAAAGCATTAAGAATATTTTGCAAACCTCCAGTCAGTGTGGCTGAAGGGGAGCATTCTTTTAGTCTATTATCTCGCGTGAAAAATGTTTTACGTTCTAATATGAGCCAAAATCGCTTGATAAGCCTTGAAACATTGGCGGTGGAGTCCAGCCTTGCTCGCAGCATTAGTTTTGAATCGCCAATTTTCATATTTGCAGACTAAAAAGCACGGAAGGTTTTCCTCGGCTTGATTCAAGCTCTTAAAATGTACATATTCAGAAAAAGTTAATGTAAGTAAATCAAACAATGAAATCTAACATTTCATTTATGTAAGTGCTCCAGTAAATCTTATTTTATATGAAATAAAACTGACAATGTGAATTGAAAAAATTTATGTATGTTATGTTATTTTTTTACTGGATTGAGTTTTATTTTTTAGGGGGCCCGTGAACGTGAACTGTCCCAGGGGCCCGGCTCGGCTCTCTGCGGCCCTGCGGTTATCGAACACTTTTCGTGATAAATTTTTTGTCACTAGTCGAGCAAAAGTATATATTTCAAATACACATGTGTCTCTAAGAAATATGACAAATGAACTGAAACACTAAGTAAAAAATTTAACTAATTTTTTTTTCTTACATTAACTGTACTTGCCACTAATTTAATTAATGTTGAAGAATACAAACAGATTCTGAGAGTTTGTAAAGGGACAACGTGCCAAACAAAAGTAACAAATCTTTCTCACTCAGCTCAAAAAAACTCAATTAGTTTAAGGAATTCCAGGACTATTGTGGTGTAAAGTCACGTAAGATATCTGAAAACTAAGTTTCTTGGTACAAGAAATACTTTAACTGGAAGTAAGACATAAATACTTTTCGAAGGCGATAACTTTATAAATGTACAACGAATTGCGATTAAAAAATGCATATTTATATTCTGCTTTTGAAGCAAATGCAAAAGAGATTTCACTTTGGAAGAAGGGTTTTGTGTAAAATTATTCCCGTAGGTGCTTGCAGAACCCCAAAAACCTCAATAACAACACTATTTACTGTTTTCCCGTACCAAACTACATACATATAATCCAGTTCCATTATTGCACAGTTGAAACTTTTAAGACGCTAGATTGTTAATCTGAGGCCTCGGGTAGATTCAGTAAATATGAGTTCAAAACCCACACTTACCGAATCTAAGTCCTGGTATGAAGTTTAAACGTTTAGGGAAAAAGTAAGCATATATAAAAATATCATTAACATAAGTGCATAGTTTCATTTACGATGTACTGAGTATGCCACCACGCAATTTTTTGAACCGTTCTTTACTAAACCTTAACTGCGCTTTACAATTTATTTCATTGCAATCAAGAAAAATTAGGTTTACAAAGTTTGTTTTGTGAAAGACATAGACTCATCCTAGAAATGTGAAAATGTTATACCTAAATAATAAATGTCGTATTTGTATGTTTCTAATATTTCTTTTCTTTTTATTAAAGTATTACACTCAGCTGATGATATCCATTCTGTAGGTAAGTAATTTTCGATATCGACGCTGGAAAAACCGCTGCCTATCAAGAAAATAAAAGAAACAGAAAAAATAATAATAAAAATAAAAATTATAAATATAACATATTTCATAATTTCAAAACATAATAAAAAGAACAGAATAAGCTTGGTTTCTTTGGGCCACTTGAAGGCAGTGCGCTGTCACAACTTCCAATAAAAAAGGTGTACATTATTTTTTTGTTCAGTTTTAAAGCCAAATGTCTTCTTTTCGATATGTATGTTAAAATTTTATATAGGAAACCAAGAACATCCTAAAATTTTTACATTTTACATTGAACACGACGCTCTAGTAAATTTCCGGATTTTTTGTATACTAATAAATTAAAACAAAAATTTGGTCCTTTTTTGAGATTTGGTCCTTTCTTTCGATGAAATTTGCTAAATGAAAACATAGTGTGGCAACCGTGTGTTTGAGTATAGAATACACTCATGAGATGTTTACTGCTTAAAACAGAGCCGGCCAAAAGTTGCACATTGTGCAATTTGAGTTCGTATTTTCACACAGACACTAACGATCGTTTGCTTTCGCTTGTCACTCACTAAAATCAACAGTGAATGCAAAAGGAAAAGTCCATGCTACTTTTTGGGCACATAATAAAAACAATATGCTGCAATGTTAAAGTGACTTTTAATATGTTTTAGTTAGTATTATTAAGTTCCTTTGAACATACATATTAATATTGACAATTTAAATATTAATAATTAATAATAACTAATTAATTATTAATAAATATTGACAATTTAATATAAGTAACTTTTTATTCGTTCTACTCAGTTTTATTAATTTTTATAATTTTTTTTTTTTTTATTGAATAACTTTATGTTTTGAAAATATATATTTCTATCTTTACATTTACTTTGTTTTATAGTTCTTTCTTAATGAAAAAGTGATTTTTTTAAGTCAATTTAGCATCAAAAAACACCATACCTTCTTTTATAGAAAAGTTTTATTTGACTAGCTCGACCTCCGCGTTCTTAGTTATGTGAATATAAGTAAATATTGTTAGGATTAGCTTGAAATCAAATAACCAGAGTCCTTTTTAATTTCGAACTTCACAGTCCACATTTTCTTTTAGCACACTGTGGGGAGTTGTCACTCAATTTTTACACACAATTATACAATTGTTTTAGTATTTGTGTGGCCGGCTCTGCCTTAAAATACAAGGTTAAATTGATTGACAGCTTGTTTACTAAATCTCTTTAATTGCACTCTCACAAGATGTAGGCGAACGCCGAATAGTTTTCCGAAGCTCTCGAATGCACCTTTGTGCTAGAGGCACATTGTAATTATCAACTTGTTTATTAATTGCGTTAAATAACGAAATTTTCACCGGTGTGCATCAAACTTCCGAATGTTGACAAATCTAATGGAGCTAGCTTAGACTGATAAGACGCTGAACTAAATTAGATTTGCATTGAGCGCAAGTTGTGAACAAATATAAAAGATATTACAACAATAGGGGAAGCTCACTTGGACAACATGAAGGTCCGTTGTGATACATTATACAGTAAAATAACGGTGACGTAGATATAGCTACTTAGAGAATCGGTGGGTAGCAACGATAAAGTTCCGAATGATACCCATCTCAACCTTGGATAAATCCTCGGGAGATCCAAGTGAGTCGCGACCGAAATACTTTCGCCCAGTTCTGGCAAAAGCTGGGCAATCAAGCATAAAGTGATTTGATGATTCCACCTCATCATCCTTCATACAGTTGCAGCAGGATGGAGTTTCCAGTATATTGAGACAAACAGCATGGATACCCTTGGGACAGTGCCCTGTCAAAACCCCAATGACCATTGATAGTTGAGCCTTAGTTAACCCAATTATTTCGTCAGACCTCCTGCCATCCACTTTCGGCCAGAAAGATCTTGCTACCTGCAAGAGGTGGTGTCCGCCCAACGTTTGCTGAGCTGACTCGAGGCACAGCTATGGAGGAGCAAACCACATGTGGCGAGCGGAATCCCGAAATCGCTACAGTCATCTTCATCCGGTTCAGTTGTACCGATGCGGGATAAGAGATCCGCTTGACATTTGCCCGGGATATCACTATCGCCCGGGGCCCAGATAATCTTAATTACCACCCTCCATCGCACTGTAATTGAACTCAAGGCCTTGATAGCCGCTTGTCTATCAGAGTATATCTTGAATTCCCTAACCGTAGTAGCACTGGATAAAATTTCATCCACCGCATTCTTAATCACAGCAACTTCCGCTTGGAATACACTGCAGTGATCAGCCAACTTAAACTTACGGCTTACATTTAGCTCGTGACGAAAGGCCCCCACCAACCTTTTCCTCCAGCTTCGACCCATCCGTGAACAAGTTAACCGGTCCCCTGCCCCAGATAAATCCTCTTCCCCACTCCTCTCTCGGGGGAATGACTGGGGTGAAGGTTGTGTAGGGAGCAGTTATCGGCATACAATAGTCCGTCCTGTCCGGGATAAAGTCGAACATAATAAGAAGGCTAGAGTGTCCGAAGTAAGAAAGCCCGAAGCCCATATCACGAAGCCTGACCAACGACCGGGCCGCGGCCGCCTTTCCTGCAATATCTACTGGGTGTATGCTAGACGGAGATAGTACTTTGTTTACTTAAGCCTCAATCTCTACAAACAAGTGGGTTTTTACAATACCCAGAAAAAGAGTTGATTTTGTCGCATTGCGTTATTATTATAAATACGAAACTACAGGATTGACTCACTTATTTACTTTGACTTCCCCTATTCCTGATATTTGGCATATCTTTATTAACTTTTCAATGCAAACCCTGCACATTTTTCCTCCAAAAATATTATGAGTTTCAGGTCTAAGTATAATAAAAATCAGGTAAAATAACAGTTGCAATAAATATTGAAAATGCCATAACTTCTTTGTTTATTATTTTAGTAATATGGTTTTAAAGCAACATTTTCTTGAATTTTTAAGTACTTTCGTTTTGTAAGGAAAAAAACATACATTAGGGGGGTAAAATTTTGTTAGCTGACCTAATCATGTGAAAACGACTTCATAGCTTAAAAGGACATTAAGCGGAAATGTGAAGCTTCTCAAGGCCAAAATAATGACATATCAGTTTTAAAAACTTAATCGTCAAATAACCAAGTTACAACGAAAAAACCTTTTTGGCTGTATTTCGAAGGATCAAAAAAAAAAAATTAAAAAACATTTTTCCGAAACCCTTTCAACATAATCTTCAGATTTAGGGGCGGACTTTAGCAATTTTTTTTTTTTCGACCCTGTCTGGTGTATGCTCAGCATGACATTCAGTTCCAAGGTAGGTGTTGTTCTGAGAGCGCCACTGATACCGATCAGCGCCGTCCGTTGCACTGACACTAATATTTTGAGGTGCTCGCCGTGTCCAGTGCTTTCCGCCAGACCAGCACCGCATAGAGCAGAATCGGTTTGACCATCATCTCATAGAGCTAGTGTACTACCCCTGTCCAAAAATATTGGAAGAGGTATGAAAAGGGGTTTGGATTATTGGGACCGATGCCAAAGCGCGCACTTTCATAGTTCGTTCGATGCTTATGGTCGTGTTTTAGTTTTCATACCTGGTCGTAAAATATCACCATTAAATAGAGATGAGATTAAGGTCCGGGTTATGTATGACGTGGCACTTTGTGTCGCATTCATTGACATTCATATTCACAACTTATTATTCTAAAAATTATACAGAGGCTATCTAGTTTATTTTCACTCACTAAGCTGATTGAATTTTCTTATATATTACAAGCGTTTGATTCACACGAGAAAATACGACTCTTTGCGTTACACATAATATGCCCCTTAATGTTAATATGAAAATATATAAGGATTTTTATTTGGAACTGTAAAATTAATGAGTGTGAACTTAATTTTTTGGCCAAATTTAGCAGCTAATATCCTTTTTTTTTGTACCTAAGAAGTACAGCCCTACCGGATAGCGGAGCTGTAAACGAATAGTTGATATATGTATATTTTACTTGCAAAAATTTACAATGAACCCGATTAAAAAGGTTTTTCTAATATTTTTATGTTACCTTTCCCTGGAACCAAACATGGGCCCTTCTTATTAATACATTCCAGTAAGTTTGATTCACTTAACGATACAGATACTGGCATAGTTGAAGAAATTTTAAAAATTCTTTTATGAATGAGTGCAAATTTACAGTTAAGTATGCCATGGGTGTATATAGCCAGAATTGCCAATGTGAAGTAAGTATAGAACTTATAGCGTTCTATGTTTTCAAAACTCAACTTTTGTGAAACTTTATAGGGAGAAAAATTTTCATTTATTTGAATAATTTTTTTGTTTGAAGCGTTTTTTATCAATAGGTGATAATTGTAGCAGCAGCTTTACTGATGTGTTCTGAAATTTGAGGCCTTCTGTTCTTCATAATTTTTGACGGAAAATAACTACATTGTTCGCTGCCAATATGTGCTTATATATTATGAAAGGTGGTAGAGAAAGGCAGTGAATACAAAATGACGTACTCAGTAATAATGATGATGCCAATGTTTATGGCAATTACCCACTGTGATAATTGCACACATTTACTGTCAAACAAAAGAAATGTGTCCGTAGCTGAGTGCAGCGGAAGGGAATATTTTCCAAGCAATTAAATTTCCATTTACGTATACAACAAACATCGAAATCTGAATGAAAGGATAATCGTGTTATGTAAGTAAACAAATCATTGAGTCATTGTAAATGTTATTAACTTTTCTTTATTACGAATTCAGTTGTGTTCCTCTGACCTTGCCAAATATGTATATACCCTAATTACAACGTAATTACAAAAAGTGGTTTAGTAATAAATGTTAGTAATATTTGTATTTTTATTACCTTACATAATTATGTGACGCTTGGAAACAGGTATACCAATCAATTTAGTATCGAACGATGTCAGCGACGTATGTAAATAACTACTCCGTAATTTACTACAACTATAGTTCGCCCAGTGGTTGAAATCTAACCATTATAGACGTCACTATACCTCTATTTTCTTTTCCTTTCCTGCGCGGTAAGAAATTTGAGCTTAAATTTTAAACCATTTACCATCGGTTTAAGCAATTTTTGAAACTTTTTTGTGCTTAATTCGAAACCTCTCTATTTACTACTGTGTTTTTATTTTATTCAGTTTCAATTTAAAACTCATTTGAACAATAAGTCTAAAATCTTAAAATTGTTAAAAAAAAAACTAAAAAGATTAAAAAATCAAAAAATAGAAACTTGTCTAGTTAAAAAAAAAAAAAAAACCTCATGAATTTCAACTTGGCGCTGCAAATTTAAAACTATTTCTTTATTTCTAAAAGGTGCTGCAAGTTATGGGTTATTTTCTGAAATAATTTGTTATACATATAGAGTGTTGTGAAATGTTTTCTACCAAAGATGGGATAGCTCAGTACGTAGAGCAAGCTACTACCTGTTACATGTGGGTTTGAAACCAGGCCACCACTCATTAGGTTTTTCTTTTTGAAGTTACACTTCTTTAGGAGCGTTATGAAAAAAGATGAAAGTAAAATTTTAAGATGTGATACAAAATTAACAGTTTAAAAATACAGTTCGGGGTTGGGCTTTTTCGCTGTGAACTACTGGAGGATACTTGCTTTGTATGGGATGTATGTATATGGATGTGCATATCTTTTTATAGCAGAGGTCACCATTTATTTGAATAATTATTGGCGCCACTTCACACGTATTATTATTCTCTTTCGTCTTTAGTTGTCGCTGAACAAGCAGAGTAGCAACATCGGGTGAGGCTTTTGTTTATTTGCCCATTTGCGAAAAGATAGTTTGCAAACAAACGCTCATGCAGAATATTTTTATGGTTTAATGTTAACAATTTATTTTGTTTAAATTTTTCGTTAGACTCAAGCAATAAAGTAGTATTTATATGACATATTTACGAATTACTTTTAGTGTGTTAACAAACATGCGTGCATACGTCCTACCTCACTGATTTTTCATCAATAACTAAACCACCACCAATAAGATAATTTTAGTTTTACTCACACAGCCACAGTTTTGATGTCGGGGACCCCATGATTCAACTATATACAGGTTGGCTCATCTGTAAAGCAACAAAATATGTCTGTTCAAATTGTCAAAATCTGTGTATTGGTGTTGGTGCGAATGGTATGGAATGGAAACATAAAACTTAGCAGTTTTTGTATGTGTAAGTAAAATGTTGCCAATGTGTTGGTTTCATTTTGAGTTTGCCATCTCCTTTTGACAATCCCTTCGACCATGCAATTACATAAATGAAATCAGCTGATGAGATGAGCCAACCTGTACATAATTGAACCATAGGGGACCCCTGATTAATAGGTATGTATTGCGGCGAATATTAGCAGCTTCGATAAGTCACTGTGCTGCTAGTATATAAACACAAAACAACAGCGAAGTAATCAGCGCACCTATTGTAAACACAAAGTTAAGAGCGAAGAAGAAAGAGAAAACAGACACACATAAATGTACACCGCAACAAACGGCGCATATTACTCAGATATACACATACATATGCAATGAAGGCAGCAGTAAGAGTGCATAAAAGCTCAGACGTTATTATACATACAACATCGTCTAAAACAGACGTCGTCAAAATGAAAATGCAGCTGTGTTAGAGAGAGTCGCACAAATCACTTGATGCATCGTTTTGTGTTGTTAATTCGCTTATGAGCAAGCAAGGCGAATTCATACAGGTGGTGGCAAAGCGAATTCAACCAATTCGCTGTGCAGAAGAATGTCAAGTCAAAAGAAAATTTTCATTAATTTCGATTAACTGACATATTGTAGTACAAGGCTTTGTATGGAAAATTATCAAGAAGAATCAATCAGCTGATGGGATAACACCACCTGTAATGAATTCGCCTTGTGAGCAAGCAAGAAGCGAAGATCGTTTGTGAACAGTGGCCGGCAAATAGTGAAACAATAGCAACATTCATCTACATTGCGACTGGCGTACACAATCGATGTTGCTGCGCCAAATGCTCAGCGACTACTAAACTAAAGAGAATAAGAATGTGTGTGAATTGAGTGTGCACATAAGATATTACTCGCACATAAACACGGATATAACAAGAAGGCAAACGAAAATATTTGTACAGAAATGAGAAATAAATTATAAATTGTTCGAGAAATCTGTTCGTGAAAAGGAGAAATATGCGAAATAGGAGAACGAGTCAACAGGGAGTATAAAAGCAGCACAAGTTGAGGAATCAGATGTCAGTTTAATTTTCACAAACTACTAACTACTAAGTGAAGTACGCAGGTATCGTAATTGTGAAGTAGTACTACTATAGTAGAACTGTAAATAAAGGATATTTCTCTATACAGAATATTTGAAATATTTATTCGACAGTTATCAGAGATTGAAACGGTAACAAAAAAAATAATAATCAGGAATTTCTCATGCAATTCGTTACAAAATGTGTGTATTTCCATTCATATCAGCTTGACATGCATATATATGAATGCGTGTTAGCGTAGTTAGTGGTTAAGAATGCAAACATCTCTTGAAAAATACCATTTAGTTAAAAGTTTTAAACTTTTAGTTAAAATTCTTAAATACAAGTTTTTTTATTTGTATGTCTGTATGTATGTACATATGAATGTATAAGCTTACATCATATATGTAGGATTTCTTACCGCTTTATTTCATACAAAAACTTAACGCACTTTTGTTTTAATCAAATATTATTTAATTCATTTAATTATTAACAAATATTATTTAATTTATTTAAGTTAGTTTGAAATTACAACATTTAGCGACATAAATGCTTCTCGAATCGTACTCAATTAATTTATCAGGAAAAAAATATATTTAAAAAATCAAAGGTTGCTTCATAGGTTACAAAAATAATAAAGTTGTTTTAATACACAAGTGAATAGTTCATAACTCTACATCCAGCACTACATTCGGCCGTTCTGATTTTATTCGACCCCGAATGATTTAGGCCACTTTTTCATATATTCTTCAACTGTCGATGTCTTTCCCGGTCCCTCGTGATCACCTACCTTTTCAACTTCATATCGACCATGGTTTAACTTTTTAACTACTCTATATGGCCCTAAGAATTTCGGCTTTAATTTTAAACCACTGCCGAATTGGGTTCTTTTTACAGCTACTAAATCATTAATTTCATAACTCGTTTCCTGTCGTCTTCGCAAATTATATGATGTTCTGTTTTCCTGCTGCATATGAGAAATATTTTCTTTAGCTTCAATTCTAACCAATTCTCGATCTTCATTTAACTCATTTACCGCTTCATCTTCCAAAAGCTCTTGAAGCTCTGGCACACTGACCAACCGCATATCAATTCCTGTTATAATCTTAAATGGAGAATGCTTTGTGCTTCGTGGAGGTGAATTATTTATGAACTGTTGCACCCTATCTATGTGCTTGTACCAATTATTTGATGTTTCTGTGCATAGTTTCGATAACATAGGAATCACTATCTTATGCATCCTTTCCACCTGTCCATTTCCACGTGGCACTCCTGTTGTGATTAATAAATGCTGAATTTTTTCACCCTCACAATATTCTTTAAATAAATTCGAAGTAAAAGCAGCTCCCTTGTCAGAAATAATACGCTTTGGGTTACCAAATATTGCTGCTTGTTTCTGTAGCCTATCAACTACTGCTTCTGCTCCGGTATTCTTTGTGTGATACAACCAAACAAACTTTCTAAATGCATCTACTACTACAAATATATAATTATATGACTTATTGGTCATTTCAAGTGGTCCTACATGATTAATGTGGTACGTCCCTAATGGTTTATCTTCCTTATTAATACAGTTTAGAAATCCTTCTTTCTTTCCTATCTTTGCTTCATTAACAATACATTCTATGCAACTTCGCACCACCTGTCCAACCTTTGCACTAACTTTTGGTATATAAAATGTCTTTTATAATAGATCCTGTGTTTTCTTTGTAGAGAAATGCTCTTGCCTATGTGCCATTTTTATGACCTCGTCTTCCATTTGTGCTGGTACTACAATCAACTCTTTGTGCGGGTTTCTAAAATTTTACGAACTGCATTTGTCCACTCGTCTTTAAGTTGTGCTTGTTTAAGTCGGTACTTTAACGGGTCGTGTAACATTAAGCAATACACTCTACTTAAGGCGTCAACGTGCTTCATTCGAGTTCCTGGCCTATGCTCGATTTCATAATTAAAATCTTGGAGAAACAAAGCCCATCTCGCAATCTTAGGCGGAACTTCATTCCTTTTAATAGTCATTGTAAAAGCATTACAGTCCGTTAAAATTTTGAATTTTATTCCTAACAGGTATATCCTCCACTTCTTTAATGCTTCAATTATTGCTAACACTTCCAACTCATATGAAGGATAATTCCCTTCTACAGGCTTTGTTTTTCGACTCATGTACTGCACCGGGTGTAACTGTTGGTCATCTGGATCTTTTGCAATAAAATAGCCCCATATCCGTACTTACTGGCATCAGTATGGACTTCCGTTACTGCACTTTGGGAGAATATCCGTAATACTGGCGCTTTCTGCAAGTGAGCTTTCAACTGCTGAAACGCTGCTACTTCTTTATCTCCTAATTTGAAAGCCACGTCTTTTCTTAACAAGTCTGATAATGGTCTAGCAATAATAGCAAAGTTTTCTATAAACCGTCGAAAATAAGATGTTAGCCCTAAAAATCTCTGTATACCTTTTTTGTCTGATGGCAATGGAAAATTCTGAACAGCTTTCGTCTTTTCTTCTGATATTTGCACTGTGCCGTTTTCTATTACGTACCCTAAAAACTCCACTTTTCGTTTTAAGAATTGACATTTTTTCCATTTAATGTTTAATCCATGTTCGGAACTAACCTTCAAAACCTCTTTTAACTTCTCAATACCCTCATTTTCATCTTTTGTGGGTATTATCAAGTCATCCATATATGTAATCACTGTGCCTTTCTGAATTAGCGTTCGAAACACAGCATTAATATACCTACAGAATACAGCTGGAGAATTCGATATACCAAATGGTACTACACAAAACTCATACTGTCCATCACTTGTCACAAATGCAGTGTACTTCCTCGACTGTGGATCTACTGGAACATGAAAAAAACCATTCGACAAATCTAAAGTTGTGAAAACTTTCCCATTTTGCAATCTATCTAAGACATCGTCCATAACTACCATCGGGAAATTGTCTCTTACTATCTTTTTATTGAGTTGCCTATAGTCACAACATAAACGTTTCCCTCCATCCTTCTTTGAAACAACCACAATCGGGGAAGCATAGTTAGAATTGCTAGGTACAATTATGCCATCTTTTAACCAATCTTCAATTTGCCTATCGATAAGGTTACGATCTTCGAATGACATTCGCCTCGGATGTTGATACACCGGTATTTCATCCGACAAAACAATTTCCATTTTTATGGCTGATTGGCAGTTACCCACTGGTATATATTCATTAACTAAACCCGTTACTTCCGTAGCCAAATCTGTATTTAAATGTTTAACGTCTGGTATATTTACTTCTTCTAACTCATTCAAATTCATTACATCGAACTCTTTTATCCAATTTTCCGTATCCAATTTCGATCACGTTTGCAAAAGCGCTGTATAATTTCCTGTGATCATTGCTCAACTTAGTCTCGCAGCCACTTAACAACAACGTGTCGTAACGCATTATGTTCAAAGAAAATCCCGAATCTATAAGGGCTTCAAACTTAAAATCGTTAACTTTAACTGTTTTGAAATGTAACTCATTTTTAGCTCTTTTACAAAAAGGTTGAAACACCTCATCGCCCAAAGAATTAACTGTGCCTAAATCCTTCCTTATTTCTTTGGAGCCTTTGGATTTACCCTTGCACTCAAACGAACGATGACCCATTTCGTTGCACTTAAGTTGCTTCTGTGGGCATTGTACTGCCATATGAGACTTGTCCCCGCACTTAAAACACCTCTTTTGCACTTCTTCTTTTGGCTTTGCTATACCAACTTTGTTTTTCCCCCAGTAGTACACTTTGCTCAGTCCTAACCTGTCCTGAATAGGCTTTACGTATCTTTTCATACACTTTCAATTGCTCTTTCAAATCTTCAATATTCTTTGCTTGATATAAATAGACTTATTATATCTTGAATCTGGAATACCCTCAATGAAATAGTCTATGATACTTGCCTCATCTAAGTTTATTTGTTTAGCTATTTCCATAAGACTATATAAGTATTCCCGAAAACTTTCATTACCATTTTTGCGCCTATTCTTTAACAATTTATGAACATCTGACGAACAAAGTTTAGAACCAAATTCAAACCAAACTCCAAACTCACCCAATTTAAAATATTACTTTGGCTTCTTACGAAAAGCTTAGCTGCTCCACGCAAAAGCTGCTTTCCATACACAAATTTTTGTAAATCGTTCCACTTTACAACATCTGCATTTAGCTCTAAGTCATTCAACCAAAATCTAATATCTACAGATCCCTCTCCATAAACCGGACTAATACAACCGCTCATATCTTTAAGAGTAAACTGCTGTTGTCGTACGAGAAACTGGGAAGACTGTATGACATTATTTTCTTGCACATCATCATATATTGATTGATTAGACTCATCTTCACTCTGATCGGTACGTAACAACCCGTAGTGCTGGAGTAATCTATTCTGTTATTCACGTTTTAGGCCTGATGTTGAAAGATTTAACTCTGCCAACTTTTCCCTAAGTAAGTTGACTGTCAAATTCATAATTTCATTCAAATCCATTTTTACAAAAAAAAAGTTTAGTTCAATATTACAAAAAAAAAAAAACTCTTTTATTTAATAGTCGTGTTTGCAGGCTATTCTTTCAATATCAAGAAACATACATGAATGCAAATGTGTACACAAATTTTAATTAACTTCTTTTTGATTACATCTAGTTTTGAAATGTATATACTCTGTTTTTAAAACAACTCTGTTTTCAACTACTTTTTACTATCTCTTGTATTATTTCATTTCTTTTTATTACCTTCGTTAGTTTTGTATTTCACTCTCTATTTACCAAAATTCTGTGCTTCGATTCTACCTTATTTGATTGTCGTCACTCAGTATCACCAATTTTGATTTCGCCTTCTCTTAATTGCCACGAACTTCACATTTGCTTTCTATTTTCTTGTACCTTCTTCCAGCATTTATTTCGATTATACATTCACTTCATATTACATCTTAATTTCTTCAAAATTTTGCTCTTCTTTTACATCAATTTCGTATTTGCGTTCTACTTGATTATTATCTTCATTCAATACTTCCACTAAATTTTCATTTCTTTGTGTTTTGATTTACATTTCTTAGAACATTTCCTTCTACATATATTCACTTGACATCGATAGCGCAATGTTTTTTTTTTCAGTTCACACAGCTTCTTATTTGAATTTCTACTTTAAATTAGCATAAATTCATTTGCACAACCTTCTTTGTTTATCGATTCATTCAATTTTATTTTCTTCTGCTTTATCTTCTTTCTGTAAAACTTCTTTTCTTCTTAATTGGTATCAACCCCTTTTTTTTATACTCAGTTGAGCAGAGCTCACAGAGTATATTAAGTTTGATTGGATAACGGTTGGTTGTACATATATAAAGGAATCGAGATAGATATAGACTTCCATATATCAAAATAATCAGGATCCAAAAAAATTTTGATTGAGCCATGTCCGTCCGTCCGTCCGTCCGTCCGTTAACACGATAACTTGAGTAAATTTTGAGGTATCTTGATGAAATTTGGTATGTAGGTTCCTGAGCACTCATCTCAGATCGCTATTTAAAATGAACGATATCGGACTATAACCACGCCCACTTTTTCGATATCGAAAATTTCGAAAAACCGAAAAAATGCGATAATTCATTGCCAAAGGCGGTTAAAGCGATGAAACTTGGTAGATCGGTTGACGTTATGACGCAGAATAGAAAATTAGTAAGATTTTGGACAATGGGCGTGGCACCGCCCACTTTTACAAGAAGGTAATTTAAAAGTTTTGCAAGCTGTAATTTGGCAGTCGTTGAAGATATCATGATGAAATTTGGCAGGAACGTTACTACTATTACTATATATGTGCTATATGAAAATTAGCAAAATTGGATGAATAACACGCCCACTTTTTAAAAAAAATTTTTTTTAAATTCAAATTTTAACAAAAAATTTAATATCTTTACTGTATATAAGTAAATTAAGTCAAAATTCAACTCCAGTAATGATATGATGCAACAAAATACAAAATTAAAAGAAAATTTCAAAATGGGCGTGGCTCCGCCCATTTTCATTTAGTGTGTCTAGAACACTTTTAATGCCATAAGTCGAACAAAAATTTACCAATCCTTTTGAAATTTGGTAGGAGCATAGATTCTATGACGTTAACTGTTCTCTGTGAAAATGGGCGAAATCGATGGAAGCCACGCCCAGTTTTTATACACAGCCCACCGTCTGTCCTTCCGCTCGGCCGTTAACACAATAACTTGAGCAAAAACCGATATATCTTTACTAAACTTAGTCCACGTACTTATCTGAACTCACTTTATCTTGGTATAAAAAATGGCCGAAATCCGACCATAACCACGCCCACTTTATCGATATCGAAAATTACGAAAATTTAAAAAAATGCCATAATTCTATACCAAATACGAAAAAAGGGATGAAACATGGTAACTGGATTGGTTTATTGACGCAAAATATAACTTTGGAAAAAACCTTGTAAAATGGGTGTGACACCTACCATATTAAGTAGAAGAAAATGAAAAAGTTCTACAAGGCGAAATCAACAGCCCTTGGAATCTTGGCAGGAATACTGTTAGTGTTATTGAATATATAAATAAATTAGCAGTACCCGACAGATGATTTTCTGGATCACCTGATCCACATTTGGTCGATATCGCGAGAACGCCTTCACATATACATCTAAGGGCCACTCGCTTTTAAAACCCTCATTAATACCTTTAATTTGATATCCATATCGTACAAACACATTCTAGAGTCACCCCTGGCCCACCCTAATGGCGATATCTCGAAAAGGCGTGCACCTATAGACCTAATGCCCACTCCCTCTTAAAATGCTCAGTAACACCTTTCATTTGATACCCATATCGTAAAAACATTCTAGAGTCACCCCTGGCCCACCCTAATGGCGATATCTCGAAAAGGCGTCCACCTATAGACCTAATGTCCACTCCCTCTTAAAATGCTCAGTAACACCTTTCCTTTGATACCCATATCGTACAAACAATCTAGAGTCACCCCTGGCCCACCCTAATGGCGATATCTCGAAAAGGCGTCCACCTATAGACCTAATGCCCACTCCCTCTTAAAATGCTCAGTAACACCTTTCGTTTGATACCCATATCGTACAAACATTCTAGAGTCACCCCTGGCCCACCCTAATGGCGATATCTCGAAAAGGCGTCCACCTATAGACCTAATGCCCAGTCCCTCTTAAAATGCTCAGTAACACCTTTCGTTTGATACCCATATCGTACAAACATTCTAGAGTCACCCTTGGTCAACCTTTATGGCGATATCTCGAAAAGGCGTCCACCTATAGAACTGAGGATTACTCCCTTTTAAAATACTCATTACCACCTTTCATTTGATACCCATATCGTACAAACACATTCTAGAGTCACCCTGGCCCACCCTAATGGCGATATCTCGAAAAGGCGCCCACCTATAGACCTAGTGCCCACTCCCTCTTAAAATGCTCAGTAACACCTTTCGTTTGATACCCATATCGTACAAACATTCTAGAGTCACCCTTGGTCCACCTTTATGGCGATATCTCGAAAAGGCGTCCACCTATAGAACTAAGGATTACTCCCTTTTAAAATACTCATTACCACCTTTCATTTGATACCCATATCGTACAAACACATTCCAGAGTCACCCCTGGCCCACCCTAATGGCGATATCTCGAAAAGGCGTCCACCTATGGACCTAATGCCCACTCCCTCTTCAAATGCTCAGTAACACCTTTCGTTTGATACCCATATCGTACAAACACATTCTAGAGTCACCCCTGGCCCACCCTAATGGCGACATTTCGAAAAGGCGTCCACCTATAGACCTAATGCCCACTCCCTCTTAAAACGCTCAGTAACACCTTTCATTTGATTCCCATATCGTACAACTAGAGACACCCCTGGTCCACCTTTATGGCGATATCTCGAAACGGCGTCCACCTAGGGAACTAAGGATCACTCCTTTTCAAAATACTCATTAACAGCTTTCATTTGATACCCATATCGTACAAAAATATTCTAGAGTCACCCCTGGTCCACCTTTATGGGGATTTCTCGAAAAGGCGTTCACCTATAGAACTAAAGCCCATTCCCTTTTAAAATACTCATTATCACCTTTCATTTGATACCCATATCGTACAAACACATTCTAGAGTCAGCCCTGGTCCACCTTTATGGCGATATCCCTAAATGGCGTCCATCCATAGAACTATGGCCTACTCTCTCTTAAAATACTCTTTAATACCTTCCATTTGATACACATGTCATACAACCACATTCCAGGGTTACCCTAGGTTCATTTTCCTACATGGTGATTTTCCTTATTTTGTCTCCATAGCTCTCAACTGAGTATGTAATGTTCGGTTACACCCGAACTTAGCCTTCCTTACTTGTTTTAATATAAACTTCTTTCTTCATTTACTTCTTGTTTTGATTCTTCTCTTTCTTTCAACAAACTTCTTTTTATATCATCTTACACAAATTTGGATTTGACTTCGTATTTTATATTCGTTTTCTCATCACTGTGATTTGGCTTCTTAGTTGTTTTCTTTTTTACTAAAACTTCTTTACATTTACTCTGCACGCATGTACATACCTATGTACGTTTATACACACATTCTAGTTACTATGTTTGAGTTCCGCTTTATTTAGCTGTACTTTTATTTTAACTGTTCAGCTACTTCCGCTGCTGACGTTCTGATTCGGCTATAGGCATTGCCGACAATCAGCTTCGGTTACCGCCGCTGCTGACGTTCTGCGTCGACTGCGTTTTTAAAAAAAAAAATTAAAAGTGATTGTTTCTGCCTGCGTCAGCTGCGCTGCTTTTTGGCGTCTCCTTCATATAAAAAACGTTTTCTTCGCGAAATTTACATAAAAATGTTCAAAATAATGCAGTTTTGGAACAAATATGAATATTTTTCATATATTAGAGTCTTGCAGCCGACAAAAACACGCGACTTCGTACGATTCAACTTATCTGCTGCTGCTTTCATTGGCAGATATCCCGGTTAAGCCCCCAATTTGTAGGATTTCTTACCGTTTTATTTCATACAAAAACTTAACGCACTTTTGTTTTAATCAAATATTATTTAATTCATTTAATTATTAACAAATATTATTTAATTTATTTAAGTTAGTTTGAAATTACAACATTTAGCGACATAAATGCGATCTTATTTTATAAGCTTCTCGAATCGTACTCAATTCATTTATCAGGAAAAAAATATATTTAAAAAATCAAAGGTTGCTTCATAGGTTACAAAAATAATAAAGTTGTTTTAATACACAAGTGAATAGTTCATCACTCTACATCCAGCACTACATATATATAAAATTCTTCTGTCACAGGGTTTGTGGTTGAAGTCCCTCGAAACGGCTCCACCGATTCCCATGAAATTTTGTAAACATAGCGAGTTAGAATCCGATCCTCAAAATACCAGTAAATGGTGAGGGTGGTCCACCCCTTAATTTTTTTTTTTTTGGGCAAAGTTTTTGGTTTTCCAAAAATACATACAACCCTTTAGGACAGGAACTGGAACTGAGATTGGGAATAAGGGATGGAGGAGAATATAAAGAATATAAAGAACCAGAAAGATGAAAAACGAGGGAGGACGAAAGAAACAGAAAAAGGTATAGAGTAACACGAAAATAAAGAGATAAGATAGATGTAGCGGGGGAAGGAGAAGAAGGGGGAGCCAGAGAGAAAAGAAGGGATGGAAAAGACGAACAGGGAGAAAGATACGCAAAGAGAGGAGTGAATCTAAGAATAAAAAGAGGAAGGGGGACTGAGATGTAAAAGCTTTTTAAAAGATATGTAGATAGACCAAAGTTAGGGCAGAAAAACGTCAGTCGGATCTGCTAGTCTATCTACTTATATAAAGAGGGATATATATATATACTCCACCCATTTTAATTAAATTTGCAGGACAGCTTCACACTGACCCGTAAGGTGTAACTGCGAAGTTTTTCCCAGAAGTGGACCAGCGACCGATAAGTTCTAACAAATTCTATTCACGCTTCGATTTGCGTGAAATTTGCCTAGTTTAATGATGCCAAAGAAGTTTAGCTCCTCACGCGCGTACATAAGAACAGACATCCTCTTTTTTTCTAACTGCTCTACGCTTGCAGTCTACTCTCTAATTTAAAATTAAAATCCAGTTCTGGTATAATCTAAATTTCAAATCAAATTCGGTATGGTCTTATTCCTTTTTTATTTTGTTGTATTTTATTTTATTCTATATTACTTTATTTTGTTTTATTCTATAACTATTAAAAAACTCTCCAATAATATTCGTAGCTTTAACTTGAATGATCTCGTTTTATTTCGTAAACACTTTGAACAGCAACAATGAAAATTACACTTTGCTCATGTTTATTGATTCTCGCGCTGTACTTCGAACAAGACAACAACCAGGGATCGACAAAAACGTTTTATGGAAGCATGACCACACCTACTTTGAAACAAAATTGATATCAAAAAATAAAAAAAATAGCAAAGGAGTTAGTAAAAAGGACATTGTAAAAACTTCGAAAATTCATAAAATGATATTATTTTATTTAGAAAGAAAATTATACATTTTGTAATCCTGATAGAAGGTAACTCCATTCGCCGCCAGGGGGCGCAAGGACCGGTATATTAAAAAAATCGTATTTGTGGTCCGATGCGTTCAATTGAATAAATCAAACACAGCTTCATTGTTTTCGTACAGGTGAACCAAAACCAAAAAAATATACCCAAAAATATTATTTCAAAAGTAATAACGAAATTATAGCAGTTTAGTTCCTAATGGGCACATCATAATGCATTCGGTTGTAGGCGAGAGGATAGAATGTATGCGCGCGGCGATGTGTGGTGCGCTTGCCTATGCGGTGCCGACCGCTGACGTACACAA
This sequence comes from Eurosta solidaginis, assembly GCF_040869045.1. NCBI lineage: Eukaryota > Metazoa > Arthropoda > Insecta > Diptera > Tephritidae > Eurosta > Eurosta solidaginis. The sequence goes on along the minus strand of NC_090323.1, from coordinate 71,682,270 downwards.
TCAGCGTGAGCTTTTGGTTGAGACAGTTTTTTAGTTAAAAAGTGGCCTGCTACCATTTGCTCGCGAGGTCAAGGGTGAGTACTTAGATTGTTTACATAAGGCCTGCTAGTTTCACAGCATAGTAAGTCAAACACATGTAGTGTCCGTAGGATGTTCAGTTTAAGTACGTATTTGGCATTAAAAGTGGTGTCATATTTAAAGATATATTTAGCGCTAAATTTTATTTCTTTAAAATATTATTAATAGCATGTAATGCTCCTTGAGAACACCTATGAACACATTATTATTGCTTATGCTTGAGAACTGTAATTTGACCGTAAAAAGGGCGCCAATTGTTCAACTAGATATGTACAACTCGTTAATATTATAAAAGTAAAAAGGAAATTTTGATGTTTGGAGGTCCAGACGTTTGGCTTTATGACTCAGTCTTTCCAAAACAGCCGAACGTATTTAAATGACATTAAACTATTTTAACATATGTACATAGTGGCGATTTTTTTTTTTTGAAAAGGGGGTTTCCGCTCCTTCGAAGCAGTTTTTTTCGGTTAATCATTTTGTTACCCAATCACGAACAGATTTGTATGAAAAAATGTGGAAGGATCTACTGGCAATATTTATTGAAAAGGTATAACTCTCTACACTCCTTGGGAACAGTAACTTGTTATAAAGGTTTGGAAACTCTGACAGCCACCCTCGCTCCACCTCTATGAAACGGTACATTTAAATTGCTATAACTCTTCTGATACTTGTCCCAGACCAATAATATCAGGAATTTAGCTTTAATTTTATTTGACTGCTAATTTTTTAAGACTTTTGGAGAAAATAGGTCACCACCGCTGTATAACTAAAGGGTTAGCGCAGCGTGCCTAAAGCGTCCTGATGATGAAGGCTAAGCAACCTTCGAAATGGATCTATCTGCGAAGCAATGGCAGGTTGTCTGAAAAATTGTCTACCTACTATTCCGAAAATAGAAAGCAATTTACCAATTATTGAAAAATAAAAAAAAAACAATAATTATCATAAAATTTATTGTTCTGGCCTTGAGCTTGAATCAAACCTTGAAAATAAGAGACTTTGAGCGACAAAAAAACAATTTTAGCTGAATTCATTATCTGATTCATTTGTGTTCTGTTCTTTATAAAATTTCTTTAGGGAATTTGGCTGCAAAAACAAGTATAAAACTGCAGGTACTATTTCACAGATACCCAAGAAATATATACAGGCTTACAAGACCAATGCAAAAAACTATTCTTGAGAATTTGCTTAAGTATGGCCTGGATTTTACTTAATATACAAGAAGTAAATGGCTTTGGTAAAACCACCAGAAATCCTTAAATACTAAAATTATAATGTCAGTACTTGCAGTGACAAATGTACATTTCCTAGAAACGAGTTTTCTTGCAAATTATCTTACAAATCAAGCACGCAGAACATATTTTCTACAAAATTAAGTTCAATTTTTACATATTTACATAATGTTTTCATTTGCCAAAACGCTATACTTTCATTGTGCGTTAGTGGATGTATTCGCGATTTTGTTAACTGAAATAATTTTCGTTACCATGAATGCTGCCACAAAACGCAACCATTTAATCTTGGTAGACATAAAAACTTTAACTCATAACATTTCAAAATAATTCGTACTTCATGAAATAACTTCCAAGCAAAAGTTATAAAGCTGAAGCATTTCTTAATTATAGTTTTGGTTTAAGTTGTACTACCTCATAGTTGTAGGGTTAAGTACAAAGATTTATTTTACAATAACAAAAATTATGAGCTGGTAAAAGCAAAACAAACAAGCTTTACTAAGAAAGTATTGCAAAACAAAGTAAAAAGAGATTAAACTTTAAAGCTGGCCATTAATGCCAAAAATATTCTTATCATTTCTCTTATAATACATACAAACAATATGTACAATAAGAACGTGGGGCGAATCTTTAACGACTGGTCGGTAAAACAAAATAGCTTCTTGCACAGCAAGACAAAGCTTCCACAAGTAAATTTTACCCTTAAATAAAATCAACTCTGTTATAGCTAAAGTCAAGTAGAAGGAGACGCTTAGCCTTTCGTTACATCGCAGACATTGCCGGGCACTAAAATCATAATTGGTATAACGGTGACCTCCATAACTAAGTTGGCCAATAATAAGAAATAATGGCTTAAATAAGGGAACAGATTATGGAGGTAGCGTGCAAGTGCAAGTAACATCAAAACACTTTAAAAAGGACTTTTCTTAAAGGGATCGGTGATGGTTTGACAATCACTTCCAATGTTGTTACATCTGCCATGATAAAATTCCCACGACGCAATCATCTGTCTTGCACATTCCGTTTAGAGTCGGCAAAGAACCCCTAATGCGCCGTCAATTTGAAGAGGTAAAATAGAGATACTAATATTTTTATACTCAGCGGGCTTTGCACACAGAGTATATTAACTTTGATTGGATAACGGTTGGTTGTACAGGTACAAAGGAATCGAGATAGATATAGACTTCCATATATCAAAATCATCAGTATCGAAAAAAAAATTTGATTAAGCTATGTCCGTCCGTCCGTCCGTCCGTCCGTCCATCCGTCCGTCTATCCGTTAACACGATAATTTGAGTAAATATTGAGATATCTTCACCAAATTTGGTACACGAGCTTATCTGGACCCAGAATAGATTGGTATTGAAAATGGGCGAAATCAGATGATAACCACGCCCACTTTTTAAATATATAACATTTTGGAAAACACAAAAAACCTGATTATTTAGTAAATAATACACCTAGAGTGTTGAAATTTGACATGTGGACTGATATTGAGACTCTTAATAAAAATTTGAAAAAGTTTTTTAAAATAGGCGCGGCACCGTCCACTTGTGATAAACTCAATTATACAAATATTATTAATCATAAATCAAAAATCGTTAAACCTATCGTAACAAAATTCGGCAGAGAGGCTGCCTTTATTATAAGGAATGCTTTGAAGAAAATTAACGAAATCGGTTAAGGACCACGCCCACTTTTATATAAAAGATTTTTAAAAGGGTCGTGGACGAATAAAATAAGCTATATCTGTGTTTATAACAATAAATAGGGAAAACTTCAAATTTTAAAAAATGGGCGTGGCACCGCCCATTTTATTACTAAGCAATTTTCTATGTTTCGGGAGCCATAACTAGAAGAAAAATTAACGGATCGTAATAAAATTGAGTACGCAAATTTTTCCTGTAGCAGGAAATATTTCTAGAAAAAATGGACGAGATCGGATAAAGACCCCGCCCACTTTTATATAAGAGATTTATAAAAGGGTCGTAGGCGAAAATAATAAGCTATATGTTAGCGAAATAGAGCTTTGTATCAATAGAATTTTACTTTCTAAATTGAATTATAACATTAAATTGGAAAACACAAAAATTTTTGAAAATGGGTTTGGCACCGCCCCTTTTATGACTAAGCAATTTTCTATGTTTCGGGAGCCATAGCTCGAAGAAAAATTAACGAATCGTAATAAAATTGGGTACACAAATTTTCCCTATAATAGATAATATTTCTAGTAAGAATGGACGGGATCAGTTAAAAACCATGGCAACTTAGATATAAACCAAGTTTAAAAGGGTCGTACACTAGAATAATAAGCTATAATTTAGCAAAAAATAGTTTTGAATCAATGATAATTCACTTATCAAGTTTAATGTAAGAGGAAATGGGGAGACATTATTTTAAACGGGCGGTGCCACGTGTTATGTAGAAAAGTAATTTATCTGAAATGAAATGTGCAGTTGAAGCTCACGCTGAGTATATAATGTTCGGTTACACCCGAACTTAAACACCTTTACTTGTTTTTAAATAAGTTTTTTTTTCAGAATAAAGCTATTTAAATAAATGTAGAATTTGCTTTTTTTTAAATATTAATAGTTTAAGTTTTTTTTCAGAATAAAGCTATTTAAATAAATGTAGAATTTGCTTTTTTTTAAATATTAATAGTTTCTCTGAAGTTTCACCTGTCCCGTACAATCGGATATATTTTTGCGATTTTTCACATACATATACAAATATTTCAAGAGCAGGTTTCTAGTTTCATGTGCCACATAATATTAATGCACTAAATACTCGGCCTCAAAAATAGTTTTTCCTTTAGGTAAGGTCTAAAAATTAGGCAATCTAGCCGGACCCATGCGCATCTTGCGCAACAATATACAAAACATAGTTGCGAGTTATGAAAATATACAAATTATATTTCCCATATACTCATATTATAGCTATTTACACATTGATATTAAAGATTCTAGCTACATATTTAAATATTTTTACAATACTTCTTTGAATACAATATTAGACGTGAAAATAGAATCATTTGTTATTTTTTGTTTGAATGTTTCTTGCACTGAAAGGGTAATATCCTCAAATCATCTTACTCTAGAAAAAGCTACATATAATTGCCCCTGTGAAAATACAGGGCTATGCAAATATAAGCCAGATTTGTCAAAGATTTGACCTTGTGCTTTATTAATTGTCATAGCGAAAGCTACTTTTAACGGAAACTTTTTTCCTTTCATCTGGAAAGGTACAGTTGGATCTGACGGGGTAAGTTTAATTCTAGGTATAATTGCTATCTGTCCCAAGTCGAATAATTTGACAATGATTGTGTTCTCGCCTAAATGCACCATTTATAAGTCTTGCTTTGGCATTAAAGTTCCGAATCAGCATTACGATTACATTTTTCTTCAAAAGAAATTTAGGGGGGGGGGGGGGGGGAGGGGGTTGTTGGGGGCAAGCCGGAAGGATTTAGGGACTTAAGAAACTCAATTGGATAACACTGAACATTATGAGTTTCATCTTGTTCAACTGTATCGCAACTTAGATACACTCTGCTCTCACCTGACAATAAATTAGATACAATAAACTCATTAAAAGTGGAGGAATCGTAATTTTTTGGACATAAAATAGCTGTTGAATGAAAATTAGATATGTATGTTTCTGTCATTTATTTCATTTGTGCCAAAGACTTTGGCAGTTAGGTTATTATGATCAGTGGCATTTTCGAAGTATTTTAATCGTACCTTCGGATACATTTCATTGAATTTCTAAGTAAGTCACCATTTCCTAGTTTGAGCAACCAGTTTTTAAACTCATGGTCATTATTTGCCCTCATATTTTGGATTAATCGTCAAATTTTTACTTTTGCCCACAACGGTGAGTGTTTTATACAATTTTCAATAATTGATGTTCTGGTCACATGTCTAACAACGGGAAGAACTTGTCGAAAATCACCTCCAAATACAAATATTTTTCCCCCAAATGGCAAATTAACATTAATGATGTCTTGTGACGGTAGATATCATTGCGTTCGATGAGGATTTTTAATTCTTCGCATACAGAAATTTGCGGCAAACTAACCTGCCCCTTGTGGCAACAAACTGAGGAACTGTTATCGCTAACTTCCCCTGTATAAAGTTTTGCCGTGCAGAACAAACATTGTTGGTCCATACGCCCAAAGCTATGTTGTTCTACTGAAATGCCGCGGCGTGCGCTAAAATATGTTTTTGGAAGCTTTTCCTACGCCCTCCTAGCGTCCACATCACTCTCTAGCCTTAAAATGTATGTCTGTTGCAAATCACTTCTCCGCTGAACTATTGCCTGTTCACTTTGTTCTTGTCTTACTTTAGAATAAGAGCGACGGGCGATATGTGCATATTTTAGAGCTAAAGTCAAATTTTTTATCTTTAAAATTTTACTACCAAATCCAATTTCATTAAACATTTAAAATTTAAATTCATTTAAATAATTTTATTGTAACCCATTTCTACTTAAATATAAGCTACACCTTGATCTGATATAATTTTAAATACAAATTATTGAAAATTATTATTCTAATAACGACGATATATAAACTGAAAACTAATTTAAGTGAGGTACATCGTGGATTATCGATTATAGGACAGGTTCTTCTGAATAGACTAAAATACCGCCAAATTTTTTAAGTTTCAAGAACATAACTAATACTACCTTAATGAAAAACAATTACATTTTTTATAATAGGGTATCTAATCCTAGTTTAATAATAAAATTTTTAAGACAAATAAAATCAATTTAAAAACTGTTATAAATTTAAAATTTCACTTAATAAATTTATACATATTTTTAACTTATATCTTTCATCGAAAAATTTTTATTTGCATTATTTGTATAACCGCGGATGCTGGCACAAATTTAACCAATCCTAAATAAAATTACTAATTCCAATTTTAATTGATTAATTAAACTAATTACTGAGAATAAAATTTAAATTATCAATTATTAAAATAAATAATAATACACACAAAAATTTACCTATAAAATAAATTTATAACAAAAAATAAGCTAAAATAAAACTTTGTATTAAAAATAGATTTATAAAAAATATGAAAATGAATAATAAATATTAAATTCAAATAAAAAAAATAATTAATTTTAATAATAAAAATATAAATTATAAAAATTATTAATAATTTTAAAATTTTTAATATTATAAATTAACTAATAATTATCAAATTAATAATTTAATATAGTAATTTACCCCCCTAAAAATGTTTCCATAAATTCATTAAATAATATAAAATATAACATACTGAAAATAATTACCAATTTTAAAATTTTCAATAAAAATAAATTTCATAATAAAATATAAAATAAAAACGATTAATAATTCTAGAATCTAAACTATTTTTTTCTAATAAAATAAAATAATTTATTTCAATTTTTAAAATTTATATTTAATATTAATAAATAATTATATTCAATAATTTAAATTAAATTTTCATTTATAAACTATTTTCAAATTAATATTATAAAACTTAACTCTTATATTTATAAATATAACATTATAAAAATAATTAATAATTTTAAAATTTTTAATAAAAATCAATTTCATAATTAAATATAAAATAAAAACGATTAATATTCTAGAATCTAAACTATTTTTTTTCTAATAAAATAAAATAATTTATTTCAATTTTTAAAATTTATGTTTAATGTTAATAAATATTATATTCAATAATTTAAATTAAATTTTCATTTATAAATTATTTTCAAATTAATATTATAAAACTTAACTCTTATATTTATAAATATAACATTATAAAAATAATTTTTAATAAAAATCAATTTCATAATTAAATATAAAATAAAAACGATTAATAATTCTAGAATCTAAACTATTTTTTTTCTAATAAAATAAAATAATTTATTTCAATTTTTAAAATTTATATTTAATATTAATAGAGAACTATAATCAATAATTTAAATTAAATTTTCATTTATAAATTATTTTCAATTTTATATTCTAACACTTAATTCCTCATATTTATAAAATATATTATAAAAATAATTAATAATTTTAAAATTTTTAATAAAAATCAATGTCATAATTAAATATAAAATAAAAACGATTAATAATTCTAGAATCTAAACTATTTTTTTTCTAATAAAATAAAATAATTTATTTTAATTTTTAAAATCTATATTTAATATTAACAGATAATTAATTATATAATTGTATTCAATAATTTAAATTAAATTTTCATTTATAAATTATTTTCAATTTAATATTCTAACATTTAACCTCTCATATTTATAAATATAAAATATAATGAAAATTATTAATAATTTTAAAATTTTTAATAAAAATTAATTTAATAATAAAATATAAAATAAAAATGATTAATAATTATAAATCTAAACTATTTTTTTTTCTAATATAATAAAATAATTTATTTCAATTTTTGAAATTTATATTTAATATTGATAAATAGCTATATTAAATAATTTAAATTAAATTTTAATTTAAAAATTATTTTCAAATTTATATTCTAACACTTAATTCCTCATATTTATAAAATTTAAATATTATGAAAATGATTAATAATTTTAAAATTTTTAATAAAATAAATAATTCATAATTAACCCCTAATTAATTATTAATATTTAATTTATAAAAATTATGAAAATTATTAATTTTAAAATTTTTAATAAAATAAATTAATAATTTATAATTAATTATTTAATAAAATTGAAAATAATTAATAATTTTAAAATTTTTAATAAAATAAATAATTCATAATTAACCCCTAATTAATTATTAATTATTAATATTTAATTTATAACAAGTAAGGAAGGTTAAGTTCGGGTGTAACCGAACATTACATACTCAGTTGAGAGCTATGGTGACAACATAAGGGAAAATAACCATGTAGGAAAATGAACCGAGGGAAACCCTGGAATGTGTTTGTATGACATGTGCATCAAATGAAAGGCATTAAAGAGTATTTTATAAGGGAGTGGGCCATAGTTCTATAGGTGGACGTCATTTAGGGATGTAGCCATAAAGGTGGATCAGGGTTGACTCTAGAATGCGTTTGTACGATATGGGTATCAAATGAAAGGTATTAATGAGTATTTTAAAAGGGCGTGGACCTAAGTACTATAGATGGTCGCCTTTTCGAAATATCGCCGTAAAGATGGACCAGGGGTGACTCTAGAATGCGTTTGTACGATATGGGTATCAAATGAAAGGTGTTAATGAGCATTTTAAAAGGGAGTAATCCTTAGTTCCATAGGTGGACGCCGTTTCGAGATATCGCCATAAAGGTGGACCAGGGGTGACCCTAGAATTTGTTTGCACAATATGGGCATCAAACGAAAGGTGTTAATGAGTATTTTAAAAGGGAGTGGGCCTTAGTTCTATAGGTGGACGCCGTTTCGAGATATCGCCATAAAGGTGGGCCAGGGGTGACTCTAGAATTCGTTTGTGCAATATCGGTATCAAACGAAAGGAGTTAATGAGTATTTTAAGAGAGAGTGGGCCTTAGTTCTATAGGTGGACGCATTTTCGAGGTATCGCAATAAAGGTGGACCAGGGGTGACTCTAGACTTTGTTTGTACGATATGGGTATCAAATGAAAGTTGTTAATGAGTATTTTTAAAAGGGAGTGGGACTTCGTTTTATAGGTGTTCGCCTTTTCGAGATATCGCAATAAAGGTGGACCAGGGGTGACTTTAGAATTTGTTTGTATGATATGGGTATCAAATGAAAGGTGTTAATGATTATTTTAAAAGGGCGTGGGGCTTAGTTCTATAGGTGGACCCCTTTTCGAGATATCGCCATAAAGGTGGACCGGGGGTGACTCTAGAATTCGTTTGTGCAATATGGGTATCAAACGAAAGGAGTTAATGAGTATTTTAAGAGGGAGTGGGCCTTAGTTCTATAGGTGGACGCCTTTTCGAGATATCGCCATAAATATGGACCAGGTGTGACTCTAGAATGCGTTTGTACGATATGGGTATCAAATGAAAGGTGTTAATGAGTATTTTAAAAGGGAGTAATCCTTAGTTCCATAGGTGGACGCCGTTTCGAGATATCGCCATAAAGGTTGACCAGGGGTGACCCTAGAATTCGTTTGTGCAATATGGGTATCAAACGAAAGGAGTTAATGAGTATTTTAAGAGGGAGTGGGCCTTTCTGGACCAGGGGTGACTCTAGACTTTGTTTGTACGATATGGGTATCAAATGAAAGGTGTTAATGAGTATTTTTAAAAGGGAGTGGGCCTTTGTTCTATAGGTGTTCGCCTTTTCGAAATATCGCCATAAAGGTGGACCAGGGGTGACTCTAGAATGAGTTTGTACGATATGGGTATCAAATTAAAGGCATTAATGAGAGTTTTAAAAGGGAGTGGTGGTAGTTGTATATGTGAAGGCGTTTTCCAGATATCGACCAAAATGTGGACCAGGGTGACCCAGAACATCATCTGTTGGATACCGCTAATTTATTTATATATGTAATACCTGCCAAGATTTTAAAGGTTTTTTATTTCGCCCTGCAGAACTTTTTCATTTTTTTCTACTTAATATGGTAGGTATCACAATCATTTTATAAAGTTTTTTCCAAAGTTATATTTCGCGTCAATAAAACAATCCAATTACCTTACCATATTTCATCCCTTTTTTCGTATTTGGTATAGAATTATGGCATTTTTTTCATTTTTCGTAACTTTCGATATGGAAAAAGTGGGCGTGGTCATAGTCGGATTTCGTTCATTTTTCATACCAAGATAAAGTGAGTTCAGATAAGTACGTGAACTGAGTTTAGTAAAGATATATCGATTTTTGCTCAAGTTATCGTGTTAACGGCCATGCGGAAGGACAGACGGACGACTGTGTATAAAAACTGGGCGTGGCATCAACCGATTTCGCCCATTTTCACAGAAAACAGTTAACGCCATAAAATCTATGCCCCTACCAAATTTCAAAAGGATTGGTTAATTTTTGTTCGACTTATGGCGTTAAAAGTATCCTAGACAAATTAAATGAAAAAGGGCGGAGCCACGCCCATTTTTAAATTTTCTTTTATTTTTGTATTTTGTTGCAATATATCATTACTGGAGTTGAATCTTGACATAATTTACTTATATACTGTAAAGATATTAAATTTTTTGTTAAAATAATACTTTTAAAAAAAAATTTTTTTAAAAGTGGGCGTGGTCCTTCTCCGATTTTGCTAATTTTTATTAAGCGCACATATAGTAATAAGAGTAACGTTCCTGTCAAATTTCATCATGATATCTTCAACGACTGCCAAATTACAGCTTGCAAAATTTTAAATTACCTTCTTTTAAAAGTGGGCGGTGCCACGCCCATTGTCCAAAATTTTACTAATTTTCTATTTTGCGTCATAAGTTCAACTCATCTACCAAGTTTCGTCGCTTTATCGGTCTTTTGTAATGAATTATCGCACTTTTTCGGTTTTTCGAAATTTTCGATATCGAAAAAGTGGGCGTGGTTATAGTCCGATATCGTTCATTTTAAATAGCGATCTGAGATGTGTGCTCAGGAACCTACATACCAAATTTCATCAAGATACCTCAAAATTTACTCAAGTTATCGTGTTAACGGACGGACGGACGGACGGACGGACGAACATGGCTCAATCAAATTTTTTTTCGATCCTGATTATTTTGATATATGGAAGTCTATATCTATCTCGATTCCTTTATATATGTACAACCAACCGTTATCCAATCAAACTTAATATACTCTGTGAGCTCTGCTCAACTGAGTATAAAAATTATGAAAATTATTAATAATTTTAAAATTTTTAATAAAGTAAATTAATAATTTATAATTAATTATTCAATAAAATTAAAAATAATTAATAATTTTAAAATTTTTAATAAAATAAATAATTCATAATTAACCCCTAATTAAATATTAATATTTAATTTATAAAAATTATGAAAATTATTAATAATTTTAAAATTTTTAATAAAATAAATTAATAATTTATAATTAGGTAATTATTCAATAAAATTAAAAATAATTAATAATTTTAAAATTTTTAATAAAAATCAATTTTATAATAAAATATTAAATAAAAATAACCAATAATTTTAAAAATCTAAAATTATTTTTTTTAACAAAATAAAATAATTCAATTTCAATTTTTAAATTTATTATAAAATATTAATAGATAACTGTATTTAATAATTAAAATTATATTTTTATTTATAAATCATCTTAAAATAAATATTTAAATATAGTAATTAGCTTTCCGTAAAAATTTTTTCATAAATTCATTTTATAATAAAAATATAAATATTATGAAAATAATTAATAATTTTAAAATTTTTAATAAAATAAATAATTCATAGATAACTCCTAATTAATTATTAATATTTAATTTATAAATATTATTAATTTTACAATTTTTAATAAAATAAATTAATAATTTATAATTAATTATTCAATAAAATTGAAAATAATTAATAATTTTAAAATTTTTAATAAAAATCAATTTTATAATAAAATATTAAATAAAAATAATCAATAATTTTAAAAATCTAAAATTATTTTTTTTAACAAAATAAAATAATTTAATTTCAGTTTTAAAGTTATTGTTAAATATTAATAGATAACTATATTTAATAATTGAATTATATTTTTATTTATAAATCATCTTAAAATAAATATTTAAATATAGTAATTAGCTTCCCACAAAAATTTTTTCATAAATCCATTTTATAATAAAAATATAAATATTATGAAAATAATTCATAATTTTAAAATTTTTAATAAAATAAATAATTCATAATTAACCCCTAATTAATTATTTATATTTAATTTATAAAAAATATGAAAATTATTAATTTTAAAATTTTTAATAAAATAAATTAATAATTTATAATTAATTATTCAATAAAATTGAAAATAATTAATAATTTTAAAATTTTTAATAAAAATCAATTTTATAATAAAATATTAAATAAAAATAATCAATAATTTTAAAAATCTAATTTCAATTTTTAAAGTTATTGTTAAATATTAATAGATAACTATATTTAATAATTGAAATTATATTTTTATTAATAAATCATCTTAAAATAAATATTTAAATATAGTACTTAGCTTCCCGTAAAAAATTTTTCATAAATTCATTTTATAATAAAAATATAAATGCAAGACCTCAATGCCACGAAAAGGGCCTAGGAGAGGCAAAAAACAAGTGCACTGGTGGAGTAGCGAAATCGCCGAACTACGCAGGGTATGCCACAGAAAGCGAAGGCTGGCAACCCGTGCACGCAGCAGGCCTGACGCGCTAGAGCATGCGGAGGCATACAAAAGAGCAAAAAAGGTTCTCTGTGCCGCCATAAAGCAAAGCAAACTTGATAGCTGGAAAAAGCTTTGCAAAGAAGTTGATTGTGATCCTTGGGGACAAGGGTATAAAATAGTAATGGGGAAATTCCGCCCACCGAACCAAACGATGGATGAGGGGAAGATGCGAAGTATAGTAGATGCTCTGTTCCTCACTCGCACAAGCAGAGAGGGTGGCCACGTCACCCACGAAGGCCACGACGTGCAGCCGTTCAGTGAAGGTGAGCTAAAAGCGGCCCTACACAGAATGAAGCCCGGTAAAGCGCCAGGACCAGATGGGATACCAGCTGAAGCAATAAGACTGGCTGCTAAGAGCAGTCCTGAGTTGCTGTTGCACATGTATAACAAATGCCTGGAAGCCAGGATCTTTCCTACAAGGTGGAAGACAGCGCATCTCGTGCTAATCCCGAAAGGCAAGGGAGACCCGAACTCCCCGTCGTCTTTCCGACCATTATGCATGCTCGACACGGCCGGGAAAATGATGGAAAGCCTCCTTAAACAACGGCTGATAGCAGCCATTGACGATGGAGGTGGTCTGTCCCATCGGCAGCATGGGTTCCGGAAAGGTCACTCCACAATAGATGCCATAGCCGAGGTTATAAATGCGGTAAGGAAAGCCGAAACCGCGTGCCACCAAGTTAGGCCAGTTGTCTTACTGGTCACGCTGGACGTGAAAAATGCCTTCAATTCCGTCAGGTGGGACGATATGCTCGATGCGCTGAAACACTCTTTCAAGGTACCTCCTTATCTACTAGCCATATTAGGGGACTACCTAAAAGATCGCTGGCTCACGTACGAAACAAACCAAGGTCAGAGAAAGGTGAGGATAACAGGCGGAGCGGCCCAGGGATCGGTGTTAGGTCCCGACCTCTGGAATGCTTCGTATGACAGCCTCCTTCGTTTGCACATGCCAGATAGTGCTTTTCTTGTCGCTTTCGCAGACGACGTGGCTGCCGTAATTACAGCACGGAACTGCGAGCTGGCGCAGCTTAAATTAAACCAAGTAATGCGCAGTGTAAATAGATGGATGAGTGACCATGGACTTCAGCTCGCGACAGCGAAAACTGAGATCGTAATCCTCACGAAGAGACGAATTCCCACCATTACGAATATGATGGTTGGAGAACAACAAGTACAAACACGCAGCTCCACGAAATACCTTGGGGTGAGGATAGATAGCAAACTAACCTTCTCGGAACACTTTCAAGGAGCCTGTGAGAAAACTGCACGGACCATAGGATACTTAAGTCGATTAATGGCAAACACAGGCGGGGCAAGGCCATGTATAAGAAAGTTGCTTGCTTCCGCTTCGGATTCTATACTCTTGTACGGTGCAGAGATTTGGGCGGATGCAATGAAATTCCGAAAGTATCGAGCAGCTATTACTTCTATCCAACGCAGAGGGGCGCTACGAATTGCCTCAGCTTACCGCACGGTATCCGCAGACGCAGTTCTTGTTATTGCGGGAACCATACCGATACATCTTCTCGCTGAGGAGAGGAAATCAATTTACCACCTCCGAGGAGAAGTACGTAGAGATGTTGCTGCCGCGCAGGCGCGAAAAGATTCTATCCGACGCTGGCAACAGCAATGGAGCTGCAGCACTGCAGGCAAGTGGACCAGGGAACTGATTCCCGAGCTGGAGCCATGGTTAGAACGGCCACATGGAGAGGTCGACTTCTACCTGACACAGTTTTTAAGTGGCCACGGCTACTTCCGGGAATACCTCCACAGGATGGGCATGGTTGAAAATCCGAATTGCTTATACTGTGGGCTCATAGACGACGTACGCCACACCTTTTTCGAATGCGATCACTTCGCACAGCAACGAAGAAGAGTGGAAGTAACACTAGGTGGCCTATCCCCGGGCAGTGTCATCAATAAAATGACCTGCGGAAATGACAGATGGGACATGGTCAGCAGATATGCAAGGACTATTCTCCTCGCTAAACGGCAAGATGGTTGCTTAGCCCAATAACGTGAGAGTAGCCAAAGAGCTCACGTAGCGCGCTTCCGTGCCCGAAGTTATGCTAAACGCGGTCCCAGGTGCGGAAAATGCGCGGGCCGTGGGAGGTTAGGTTTTAGTGGGTAGACCATAAAGAAAAAGAAAGGGAGTCCTACACTCGGAGAGGCTCGCTGCTACAGAGAGTAGCACCGAGCCTTAACAACCCGGTTAGTGCATAAAGCATTTCCTCATTCCACGTAACAAAAAAAAAAAAAAATAAATATAATGAAAATTATTAATAATTTTAAAATTTTTAATAAAATAAATAATTCATAATTAACCCCTAATTAATTATTAATATTTAATTTATAAAAAATATAAAAATTTTTAATAAAATAAATTAATAATTTATAATTAATTATTCAATAAAATTGAAAATAATTAATAAAAATCAATTTTATAATAAAATATTAAATAAAAATAATCAACAATTTTAAAAATCTAAAATTATTTTTTTTAACAAAATAAAATAATTTAATTTCAATTTTTAAAGTTATTGTTAAATATTAATAGATAACTATATTTAATAATTGAAATTATATATTTATTTATAAATCATCTTAAAATAAATATTTAAATATAGTAATTAGCTTCCCATAAAAATTTATTCATAAATTCATTTTATAATAAAAATATAAATATTATGAAAATAATTAATAATTTTAAAATTTTTAATAAAATAAATAATTCATAATTAACCCCTAATTAATTATTAATATTTAATTTATAAAAAATATGAAAATCATTAATTTTAAAATTTTTAATAAAATAAATTAATAATTTATAATTAATTATTCAATAAAATTTAAAATAATTAATAATTTTAAAATTTTTAATAAAAATCAATTTTATAATAAAATATTAAATAAAAATAATCAATAATTTTAAAAATCTAAAATTATTTTTTTTAACAAAATAAAATAATTTAATTTCAATTCTTAAAGTTATTGTTAAATATTAATAGATAACTATATTTAATAATTGAAATTATATTTTTATTAATAAATCATCTTAAAATAAATATTTAAATATAGTACTTAGCTTCCCGTAAAAATTTTTTCATAAATTCATTTTATAATAAAAATATAAATATAATGAAAATTATTAATAATTTTAAAATTTTTAATAAAATAAATAATTCATAATTAACCCCTAATTAATTATTAATATTTAATTTATAAAAAATATAAAAATTATTAATTTTAAAATTTTTAATAAAACAAATTAATGAATTATAATTAATTATTCAATAAAATTGAAAATAATTAATAATTTTAAAATTTTTAATAAAAATCCATTTTATAATAAAATATTAAATAAAAATAATCAATAATTTTAAAAATCTAAAATTATTTTTTTTAACAAAATAAAATAATTTAATTTCAATTTTTAAAGTTATTGTTAAATATTAATAGATAACTATATTTAATAATTGAAATTATATTTTTATTTATAAATCATCTTAAAATAAATATTTAAATATAGTAATTATCTTCCCATAAAAATTTTTCATAAATTCATTTTATAATAAAAATATAAATATTATGAAAATAATTAATAATTTTAAAATTATTAATAAAAATAAGTAATTCATAATTAACCCCTAATTAATTATTAATATTTAATTATAAAAAATATAAAAATTATTAATTTTAAAATTATAATAAAATAAATTAATAATTATAATTAATTATTCAATAAAATTGAAAATAATTAATAATTTTAAAATTTTTAATAAAAATCAATTTTATAATAAAATATTAAAGAAAAATAATCAATAATTTTAAAAATCTAAAATTAATTTTTTTAACAAAATAAAATAATTTAATTTCAATTTTAAAGTTATTGTTAAATATTAATAGATAACTATATTTAATAATTGAAATTATATTTTTATTTATAAATCATCTTAAAATAAATATTAAATATAGTAATTAGCTTCCATAAAAATTTTTCATAAATTCATTTTATAATAAAAATATAAATAATATGAAAATAATTAATAATTTTAAAATTTTTAATAAAATAAATAATTCATTAATTAACCCTTAATTAATTATTAATATTTAATTATAAAAAATATGAAAATTATTAATTTTAAAATTTTTAATAAAAATCAATTTTATAATAAAATATTAAATAAAAATAATCAATAATTTTAAAAATCTAAAATATTTTTTTTTAACAAAAAAAATAATTTAATTTCAATTTTTAAAGTTATTGTTAAATATTAATAGATAACTATATTTAATAATTGAAATTATTTTTATATAATAAATCATCTTAAAATAAATATTTAAATATAGTACTTAGCTTCCGTAAAAATTTTTTCATAAATAAATTTTA